>NC_091124.1:124730000-124850000 GCF_040183065.1 Periplaneta americana | reverse complement strand
ATTCGGAATACCGTGATGCCATCAGATTGCTCAGCGCTGAGATTCGGAATACGCTCATTGCCTGACGCGGCTGCTTCCTAGTCCATCGCACTGGACTTCGAAGCCCACCGTAGCCCACTGCACTGCTCAGCACTGTACTGACATCAACTCATCAGTTCGTTGCTTTCTACTGTTTTTCTGCTCGCGCGCATTGGTTGTGCTTTCGCTTGGCGTATGACCAATGGATCAGAGGTCAACTAAACGTACCTACCTTCGTGTTGTATTTCCTGTAGCCTTCACTGATTCACGTCTATTGTAATATCCATTGGAAACCCCTGCGAGGGCTAAGTAGTAAGACCTTCAGCCTGTCACAGAGGCTGTCAGAGTTCGAGTTCCGGTCAGACCTTGGATTTTTCATTTAAAAAATCACCAATTCAATTCAATTCAATTCAATTTAGTTAAGTTCAATTCAATTATGAAGCTATTAAACATACAGTGATAGGCTTCGTCACAATACAAAAGGGAGAAAAAAAAACATACATTTGAAAATACACATATAGTAATTGAAAACAGTAAAGTTTAATTAGAGTGAAAACACAAAACATTTTGAAACTCGAAAATTAATGAAAAAACTTCACTCTTAATGTAATATTTGTAACTAAATGTAAATAACTTTATTTATAAAAAAACAATTTCGTATGAATTTATGTTAAGAAACTCATCTACAGAGTAGAAAGGATTAATTAAAAGCCAATTATAAAATCTATCTTTGAAGCTATTGGTTGGTAACTTATAATATTGACTGGGAAGCTTATTATATAATTTCATCAACACGACAGAAAAATGTGTACTAGTTTTATGTAATCTACAGTATGGAATATTAATTTGTTCATTATTTCTAATTTCATGATCATGTATATTGGCTATTAATGAGTAATTGTCTATATTTTGTCGAGTGTAAAGAACTAGGTCGTATATATATATATATATATATATATATATATATAAAGTTATGACAGTTAATATCTGTGATTGTTTGAAAACAGGTCGACACTGTTCAAGATAGTTAGTTTGACATAGAATTCTAATGGCTTTCTTTTGCAAAATCGACACTCCCACTTTTGCTACTATTTTCCCGAAAAAAAATAAGGCATACCTAATTATCTACTGAAAGAAAGAAAAGTAGGCACATCTTAAATAATTCTGAGAAACGCAAGTCACTAATTTCTTTAATAAATATATAAATCTTGATCATTTTGTGCATATATATTCGATAGGTTTTTCCCATGTTAAACTGGAGTCTATACCTAAAAAGTCCTAGAAATTTGGTATAGTTTTGTATGTTGTCCATTTTAATTACATTCACTTTATCTGGATATTATGCACAGTAAATATAATAAGTAGACTTCGTTGAATTGCCACACGCAGTATGCAATCAGGTTGCCGATGTACGGTAGTATAGAGGAGGTGAGCGACCTGCCGGTCTCGTAGTATAAGCAGTTCATGTTAAGAGCTGTGACCGGTCCAAATAGATAAAGCAACTACCGCTGATGTATACCTGCGTAAGCACTTGTTCTTGCATTACTGTGGTTGGAATAGTCAAAGCGTAACATTGTTCTGTGCAGACAAAAATTCAATCAATCATGCCACGATATAATACTTCAGAATTGTGTGTGTTTATAATGGAGTTTGGTACTAAGTGTTTTAGTATTAAAGAACAAACATTTTCTGTAGAATATGCAAACAATCTTTAAGAGTGGATGGACGGCATGATATAAAGAGCCACTGTGGCAGCAGAAAAAACGACAGTATGAAACGATTGGAGGTATCTCCGTATTCTGACACAACTTTGTGCGACCAATCGGAATTTCTGAGTGATTTATGTAGGGGAATACAAATATCCCTTTAAGCAGATAGAAAACCATCATTTCAAAACATTTATTGAAAACATACCAACAGAAAACTTCCTTGCGAATCTACAATGCGGCAACACTAGGACCTATAGGCTATGCCACTTTGTTATGTCAAAATGAATACAAAACCATGTAGGAGATAGCAAAATTTGAGTTTCTGTTGATGAATTTACAGATGTCAAGGGCAGATATGTGGAAAATGTAATGGTTGGGATTTTGTCACGTGATGAACCTGGTAAAACATTTCTATTGACATGTGAAGAGTTACAAAAAGTGAACAACGAAACCATAGTTGCTTTGTTTGAAAATGCAATTCGTCTTTTATGACCCAGTGGCATCAAGCGGGAATATGTTCTTCTATTCTTACTGACGCCGCTCATACATGGTGAAAACAGCGAAGGCGATACAAACTCTGTACCCGAAATTGATTCACTTGACATGTCTGGCTCATGGTCTACACAGAGTTGCGGAGGAGATTCGATTATCCTACAAGAATGTTGAGAGTTTCGTCTCGCATGTAAAGAAATTATTTTTAAAAGCCCCTAACAGAGTGTTTCGTTTCAAACAATTGCCCCTGGAATACCCTTACCCCCGCAGCCAGTCTTTACCCGTTGGGGAACGTGATTGGAGCTGTTAATTATTATGCAGAACATTACGACAAAATGATGGAGGTAATTGATACATTGGATAGCACAGACAGTTCCGCTGTTGTAGCTATAAAATCATTGCCTTCTCCACAGCTATTGGAAGATATTCTGTTCATTGATCCTAATTTTAAAATCGTGTCCAAAAACATCACCCTGTTAGAATCGTCTAAACTACAACTCTCAGAAGCCCTTAATATAATGGATAATGTCCACACCTGTGGAGTAATGGTCAGCGCGTCTAGCCGCGAAACCAGGTGGCCCGGGTTCGAATCCCGGTCGGGGCAAGTTATCTGGTTGAGGTTTTTTTCCGGAGTTTTCCCTCACCCCAATACGAGCAAATGCTGGGTAACTTTCGGTGTTGGACCCCGGACTCATTTCACCGGCATTATCACCTTCATATCATTCAGACGCTAAATAACCTAGATGTTGATACAGCGTCGTAAAATAACTCAATAAAATAAATAATGGATAAAGTATCACAAACCGTTACCCAAAATAACAATTCACTAATTTCAGAAAAAGTGAATGTAAGTTGAGAAACATTATTGCTAAAAATTCTGCCTATTAACAACTTCGTATTATAAATGATGTACTATCAGGTCACGACAAGACGTTTGAAGTTCGTGTACTAAAAAGTAGTGACTTCCCGTTCTTCAATTATGCACCACTACATCGTGTGTTGTTGAACGTACATTTTCCCGACATAAAAACTGTTTAAGTGACCATCGGATGAGATTCACTTTGCAGTCGCTCAAAATGTACGTAACTCTTCACTGCAATGGACACACTCAAGGATGATATGAGTATCTTACATTTAAAAGTTAATAAGTATATCTCACTATAAAATAAATGTGTATTTCCATGTTTGGATATTTCCTACTTCAGTGATCATTCATTATATTTCTTGAATGCAGGATACAGGTTTTATTGAAACCGCAGTATACTGCTCAGTGTTTACATCAGAGGCATACTCCATCTGTTGGACGCCTGCGTCTCATACAGTCTATACCGCGTGCGCAGTAAACCTTGCGATTCTCGTGGGAATTCCACGAAGTCTAATAATAAGGATAATAATTTTAATAAAAATTTAATGCGTCTTTATTTGAAGTCATAAACTCAAACAGGATATCTACATCATGAATCGGCAGACGACTTTCTTCTTGACCTTTTGTATTACGTGGAATGAGTTGACGTACGAAATAATGAAGTCAGTCGACGACAAAAATTTAGGTAATTATTAGGATAGAAGTATTTATACTTTCCGTTGCGAATTTTATTAAGCATAGGGTAAACCTACTCAATTTCGTGATACAAAGGATTTTTCATGTAAACTATCACACATGGTTAATATGAACAGGTACCGTTTCAATTTGTTTCAATGCTTTCATAGGCTACATACTATTCGACCATTCTAATATCTAATTCCCAAAATAATGAAGATAATTAAGGCACAATTAAACCAAACTAAAAGCACTGAACATAAGTTATATATGTTTTTGATGTCCCTCCAGCATTTCAACTGACGCATTTTATTTTAATCGCTGAAAGCAAAACTCTTGTCAGTGAAACTACATTCCTTTTCGATTTACAGTGAAACCGAATCCACACTTCGGCATATCCAATATGAATTCCACAAGCATGAAGCAAAAGCTCTTCTTATTATCCCAACAGGTATTCTTTGAGGTTCATTCCCGCTACGTTTTATATAGTTCTTCAGTGTGACCCCGGGGATAGAATTTATTTTGGCAGTTTTGTACATAGGCCGCTTTTTCACTAACACCTTTCGAAGAGCTTCTTTCAGGCTTTGGGTGTTGCAATTTTGTCTTCTTTTGGCAAAAGAGTCATCAACCACAGTATTTTTACTCCTCAGTTCAGATGATTTGTTTTTATTTGAAGCCATTTTACCTGCAGAATTTCATAAAATCGTAAGAAATTCACTCGTTTTCGTGGAAAACTTGAGAAACTGATATCAAATATGATAGATTCATACCTTCGTATATTAACATTAGTGAGAGTTTCACAACCATACAGAACAACCGGTAATATAACTGTATTATAAATTCTAACTTTCAGATTTTTTTACAGCAGACTAGAAGACAAAAGCTTCTCAACCGAATAAGAACAGGCATTTTCCATATTTATTCTGCGTTTAATTTCCTCTCGAGTGAGTCGGCCCGGATGGCTTAAGCGGTACGGGCACGGCATGTCTCTATCGCTTGGTCCGAAGGGTTGTGGGTTCGAGTCCCGCCTCGGGCATGGGTGTTGTGTTTGTATTAGTGTAAGTAAAAACAAAGGAAACAAGTGAAAATGATAACAGAAAACAAAGATAACTTTGATAAACGGCCTCTTGCCGGTCTAAATTTTTTAAGAAAAAAAAAAAAAGAAAAAAAAAGTGTCATTTATATTTGTTACTGTTGCTCCAAGATATTTGAATTGTTCCACCTCTTCGAAGGATAAATCTCCAGTTTTTATATTTCCATTTCGTACAATATTCTGGCCATGAGACATAATCATATACTTTGTCTTTTCGGGATTTACTTGATAAGAACACACATTGCAATAAATTAATACAACAACATAAGAATACAAAGATAACATATTATGTACAACGCGATTCAAAAGTTGGTGCAAAAGTAAAAACCTGTAGCGAGAGTGACAACAGTGATAAATGGTCAATTATTCAAAACAGTGAAAGTAGCAGGTATAGTAGTGTGTGTTTATTTGCTAGTTTATGTCATCACCATTAGAAACGTAGTGTAGTCCTGCACAAGTTAGCGACATCGAAACAAATGAGAGGAGTACTGCGTTATGGAATTCGCACGAACGGAGGGCTGTTGTGACAGTACAGTGAAACTTTAGGATTGAATTTGATAAGAATGCACCACATAGAAAGTGCATTGCATGTTGGATGTCGTAATTCGAAACTAGTGGCTGGTAGGGAACTACAGATGCCATAATGAACGATGTGGCGTAACTTGTGGAAGCGAAATAAAAGCCTCCTTGAACGTTGAATCGGCCATACAGGATACAACGACTCCAATATCATTCTGTCCTCCGCGATCGCCAGACTTAACCTACGACTTCTTTCTGTGGGGTATACCAAGGACTTTGTGTCTGTCATCCCCGTATCACAGACGACGCATCGCAAAAGCAGTGGAGTCAATATTCGAGGACATGCTGGCATGAGTCTGGACAGAACTGGAGTACTGTCTCGACATTATCGGTCACCAATGGGGTTCGAATCGAGCTTTTATATAGTGTACAGGTGAAACTTGAAAGTTAACGCGTCTTTTCATATTTTTTCAGATGTATTAAGTTCGTTCAGTTATGAATAAATCAGCTCTATTTATGCACCACCCTTTTTGAATCACCTTGTACTTATATTAAAATCGATTACGTGTGTTGAATAAATTGTTCCAGAAGGGAGTCAGTTGACCTCCTGTGCCCTTGAGATTTTCATTACAAATTAAGTCCAGCAGGTTGCTTTCTTGTCTTTCGCTCTGATGATGGCTGCTCTTCCGCTTTGTTTATCAACTCTATGGTGTATGACTGGCTCATTGATTTGGCATGCGGTGCTTAGGTTACCTCTGTAGAGCGAGAAGTGTTTCTCCCAAAATTCCATTGGGATATCCGGCGCAGTGCTGGTTGACTTCCTTCTAAGGACACAAAGGGATGTTAGCGCCTCTTGTGCTTGGGCCTTGTTCGTCTATAAAATTACTTTCCTTCGTCTTCAGCAGGTTTTTATATGCTTTCCTTTTTCCAGGATACAAATTTAGATTTGCCTCGGAGATGTCTGTTCGTGCTCTGCACACCAGTTTGATCGTCTTTTTTTTTCTTTGTAGCACTCAACAAGCTTTGGCTGTCCTTGCCTCTGGAGGACGAGTGATGATTGTTTATATTCTTTTCAGAGCACGATCTAGTTGAACCCTCTTAAGAAGGGCTGAAATTCATCAATTACATGTTTTCCTGTTTCCAGTTGTTTCCTCAGCTTTCTTGAGACTATAGGGATATTTACTATATTTCTTGCGTCACTGCTTTGTTAGTGTAACTGTTGATTCTACCGTAGATATTTCCTTCGAACGGCAGCTGATGAGAGTGTATTTGTCGTATGAAAATGCAAGCTTGTAGCGCCAGTCTATTATACTACACGGAATGGAAACGTTCGTCACTTAGCCAATCACATGGCTTATAACATCTTTCCCAACCCAATCACAGCGCATTGGAATATTGGCACTGCTAGCTTCTCTCATTAGCTATAGCCCATATTCAATTCAATTTAGATGCGAATGGAGATATACCACCAACGCATTCGTCGGTCTCTTTCGGTTGAGTGCAGACGTATTCGTTATCATCTATTATCATTTATCATGTTAGTCATCCACGGGTGCGGTACTTCAGTGCTACGTGAAACGCGTACTACTAATTAACTACATACTTTAAAACAATATACAGGGATAGCACAAATGATTTAAGCGATTTCATTTTCATGTATTATGAAAAGTATGAAGCCTACAGTATTGAAACATATACCAATGAAAAGAGACACTCTCAAAGTTTCGTTTAAAGTTTCGAGGAAGTATCTCAGTACACTGTGTGACCGCTAGGCGGCTAGGTATGAGAAGTGGCGAAGACAGGAGAAGAGCGCGCGTATTGCGTACGTGAATTCCACACAAGGTCAGTAACCACTATACAAAGACATTTCCGCACACGATATCATAAGGAAGCACCAAGTAAAAACACAATACGTAATTAGCATTCGAAATTTACAGCCACAGGATGTCTCTGTAAAAAAAAAAAAAAAAAAAAAAAATCCACCGGACGCCCGTCTGTCTCCAACGAAATTGTTGAGCACGTAAGAGATGCTTATGTGCGAAGTCCGAGGAAATCGACTGTGCAGGGTTGATGCCGCAGTGGTTGATGCTTCAGATACTTGAAGATAAACCATGGTTATTATTTCAACCAGACAGGGCTCCACCACATTTCCATCTTCAAGTGAGCCATTATCGTAATCAGCAACTGCTCAACATTGGGTTGGACGGGCCTCTAACAAGATCGGTATCTTATCCACTGAACTCCCCGGTCGCCTGATCTAACCTCATATGATTTTTTCTATGGGGGTTTGTCAAAGATCAAGTTTATGTACCACCTTGCCAGTTAAACTTGATGACATGAAGAATCAGATCCGTGCGGCTGTGGCTAGTGTTGACCGGGATATGCTCCCGCGTGTGTGGCTGGAGTTGGACTACCGTGTCGATGTTTGTCGCGTGATGCGAGGAGAACACATCGAGCACTGTACAGTTGTAGCTTCAAAACTTTGTGAGTGTCGCTTTTCATTGGTATATGTTTCAATACTATAGGCTTCATATTTTTCATGATACATGACTATGAAATCGCTTAAATCATGTGTGCTAGCCCTGTATTTTATAGATTCATGGACGATAGAAGATTTCTTAAATGAAGGACGTCCTAAAATAAAATCATAAAAAACCAAGTCATTAGTGGCTGTATTGCCAACTTTACATTTTACATCCCTGAAAATCATTATAAGATAGATAGATAGATAGATAGATAGATAGATAGATAGATAGATAGATAGATAGATAGATAGATAGATAGATAGATAGATAGATAGATAGATAGATAGATAGATAGATAGATGGATGGATGGATGGATGGATGGATGGATGAATGGATGGATGGATGGATGGATGGATGGATGGATGGATGGATGGATGGATGGATGGATGGATCGGTGGATGTATGGGTGGGTGGATGGATGGATGGATGGATGGACGGATGGATGGGTTAATTCGTTCCATAATATTCTTACATTTGTTTTATAGCGTAGAATAAAGAACATGTCCAATTCTTACGTTTAACATATAAATGCAATACATATAAAATGCAAATATGAAATATGTACAGAATTAATGCTTTAATAACAATAATATTTTATACAATATAATATGTTTCTCATGTAATAGTATTAAAATATTTACACTGTACTGTGAAATGTAAAGAATTCATCTATAGAATAGAAAGTGTGAGATATTAAGGTAATTTTTTAGTTTTACCTTCAATAATGCAGGGTTTTGGCTAGGATTCTTAATGTCTTCGGGAAGACTATTCAACATTTTTATCTCCATGTAACGTACTCCCTTTTGATAACATGATAAATTTGATGATGGCATATGAAAATCATTCTTTCTGCGGGTACCTATTTATACAATATATGGCTGAATTAGTTGGAACATTTTCTTTATTACATAAGAGGAAATTTATATTAGCGGTGGTCTTATCAGGTAAATTATTAAATTTCATGGATGCGACTTAAAAATTACGATAGATTCTGTGAAAGGACTTATTTTAGTGGAATTTAATTTAAAACATTTTACATGCTAACGTATGTTTGACTATTATTTGTATAGTAACAAGGAATTGTTAACCCTTGCAGTACTCGCGTAATTTATCATAACATATAATAAAATAAATGTAGAAAAATCGGGATAAAAGAATGACTCTTGACAAAATTCGGAACAAATTTTCGTCTCGAAATGCCTTCGAAAAATCCGGGATGGGTGTATAAATTAGGGAATGTCCCGGAAAAATCGGGCCGGATGATCATCTTATTTTTATAGTTTTAATTTCGGACTCTTGCAGTTGAAAGTTGTAGATAACATTCACAGACTATCTTTATTTCCTAATGAGCAGTGTATGTGTTTTTCTTGTCAGCTGTGGAAGGAGAATGTTGATTCACTCAACTTGACTGACTGGTTTGTATAATATCCTCCGCTGGAATTCTACAAAGTTCGAGGCTTACGATATGTCGAAACTTTATACAGACTCTTCATCCAATAAAAGCACCAGGCCCGCATCAGATTGAAAATAAACTACTGCAACATCTTTCACTTCAAGTCTTAGCGCACCTACAGCTCTTACCAAAAGTTTAAGGACATCTCTTCATAAGTGATGTTTCACTCCTGTCCTTATACTTATGTGAAACCTCCTGATGTTTATACAGAGACCAAATGTCTCTGAGAAGTGAAGTTTTAATGCAAACCCAATCTGTCAATCTTTCAAACTGTGATTATGTAACAATTTTTCTGTTGTGAAACTTATTGAATTATTACATATTTAGTAGCAAAAAAAATAATTACTCCACACTGAGTTAACTCAGATCAGTGAATTTTGGCATAGAGTTAGATTATTTCCAGTCATTCTTCCACATCCCATTAATCTGTCACTTCACATCCACATTTACTGAATGTTAATTTATTTTCATTTACTTTTTTAAAGGAAGACGTCCAACTTTTCCACATTTGTAGCAAACTTCACAGCTGATTGACCAATGTTAGTAACTCACAATGTTATGATGTAAATGGCAGTGGCAGATCGGGGTCCATTTACAGCCAATTTCAAGCTCAAGAGAATTTTAGAACATAACAATTTTTCCTCAAGGAAAAACAAAACAATCTGGAATACAATGCATACACGAACTGGCACAAATATTTAAAATAAAAAGCAATAATTGCATAAGAAATCTTTCAGATATGTCTAACTCTATCCCAAAATTCACTTGATCTAAGTCAAGCCATTCTGGAGTAATTATTTTTTTCCTACAAAATATGTAATTTTTCAATAAGTTTCACAACTGTTAAATTGTTATACAATCCACAGTTTGGAAGATAGACAGATTGGATTTGCAGTAAAAAGTTTACTTTTCACAGATATTTGGTCCCTGTATAAATATCAGGGGGTTTCACATATGTTTAAGGACAGGAGTGAATATCACTTATGGAGGGGTGTCCTTAAACTTTTGGTAAGAGCTGTATGTTAAATCTTTTTAACTCCTGTCTCAGTTTCAATTATTTTCCATCACAAGGAAAATAAATTATTCTACCAACATCTGTAAAATTCTTTCTTCTGAAAATTTGAAACTAATTACACTTCTGAACTCAATGACTAAAATTATGAAGAAGAAAAAAAAATATATTACAATTTATCCCAAACTCGATTGCAATTATACTCAATGAAAAGTTTGGATTCAAATTATAACACAGTACAACTCATCAACCTAATCGTTTATGCAGACGCATAGACAATGCCTTAGTATATGGAAATCATATTTCATGTGTTTTAGTTGACGTCGAAAAGGTATTTGACATTGTTCGGACACAAGGCCTTATGAAGTTAAGACAACGAATGTTCCTGATTGCTATGTTTATATGGTATGAGTACCATTTTATGTCAAATAGAACTTTTGTAGTGAATTGATGTACGAGTACCTAAAGATGTTGTTTATCTCTCACATTATTCAACATTCATACCAGACTTCCCTAGACATAATGACTGGGGAGCGGATTTTTATGTGATAAAAAATTTAAATATATTTATTTTTATGTGCTAAAATGTACGAAAATATTTGCTAAAAATAAACAAAATATTTTTTTAAATATGACAAAAATACCTTACTTAGCTTGAAAAAAAATGTTACTAGGCCTACTCACCAACCAGACTTGAGTATCAGTTGCTAGTAGTTGTCCGAGAATTGCAGTGAACAACAAAGATCATCTCCAAATTCTCCATCACAAATGCATGCCGAATTATCTCTGAACAACGACTTATACTATGAAAACTATATTTCCACATCACAGGACGTCAGACGTGCATATTTAAAGAGAAGAATGTCACAAAAACCTACACCGTCAATTTCACCTACAAGCATACCCTCCAATACTTGAGCAACTTTACGCATCTTTTTATATCCACCGTTTTGCCGTGAATGCACACGTGAAGCAGCGGCAATGTGCTTGTTTCCAGACAAATGTTGGGTTACCTGAGAGCTCTGATCTGCACTTACTGATTTACCACATGGTTGGCAAAATAACACTTTTCCGTCGGTAGTAAAAATGTTTTTAAATTCATCTACATATTGCTGTAGACGCGATGTTAAACTCGATTTGATTTTAGGCATCTTAAGAGGCTAATATAAAAAATGTTTCTAGCTACTGACTGACATAGTCGGAGAAAAGCTTCCTATAGCAACGCCACCACGTCTACACTACGCAGCTGATGCTTAAGGTCCGATAACGGGGAATCACAACAAAATGTATTTCCTCACTTCATAAGCATGAATGAGAGGCGAGAGATTTGTTTAAATTAAATAATGTTTATACCCGAGCTCTTATCCGTTGTGTTTCACAAACAAAGCGCGGAATGAAATCCTCTTCAGCAACAATAACGATTCCTAATTATGTGTTGCAAGATCTCTCCTTCTTGTCCATGTTAATTTATTCTCTAATAATAACACTAATATGCTACCTAGCAGTTCTCAGAACTTGTGGCGATACTATTACAAAAATGGATCACGGATACACCACACAGCCCATAGAAACACGAAGGAACCAAGAATTCATAAAAAAAGATAGCATATTTCTGAGTGATATAATTGATTTAGTTTTAAAATTTTTAGAAGTTCTTGTAAAAAATTATTTAAGTAAAAAAACTCCAAGATTTATGTATTTATAATAGATTTCCTGAAAATATGTATTTACATAAATTTTTTATGAAAATATGTTTTTTATGTGAAATAAAATTCGGGTTTTAAACTTGAAACTTGACATTCGGAATTTTTAACTTTGTTAATTGTGCTTTATCACACGCAAGAAAAATATTTAATTACATGGGAATCCGCTCCTCAATAATGACTGCCAATTCCCACAGCATACAAACGACACTGTTATATTTCCAACATGTTATTATGGTGATAATGCATACAACAAACTTCTAAATCACCTGAAACTGATTGAAAATTGACTCAACCCTAGAATGCTATTGTATTTAATGTTTATGTATAGTGGGTAAACAAGTCATCCCCAATACTTTTGCCGACAAGCGAGCCCCATCTGTCACCTGTCAGTTGCTGATTAGCAGCCGTGAGAGCAGGATGTAACTTACATGCTGCGCTAAGTTATTATATGATATATTTCGAAGTGTAAGTTACGTCAAGTTTACGTATCAGTAGTATTGATAGAAACATTTTCTCAGTTCGGTTTATTTATTTCCATATAATTGTTTTTATCTAAGAAAATAACACCGGATGGAAACTTACGTGATGATCTTGATACTATTATGCAAATTATAGATACAAGTTTAGATGTTGTTGATGAAGACAATGTAGAGTTTGATGATGAAGTTTGTGACAGTGACAAGGATCCAGAATACATGCCAGGATAAGTTGCATCTAAGGATGAAGAAAATAATGGAAGATACAGTAAGGGAGATTGAGAATAATTCTAAGAAACAAGCAAAACAATCGAATGGAGGAAGAATGAAAAGAAGCAAGAAAAGAGGAAACGGGAACACGTAGTCAGCTAGCGAATATAAGATAAAGTGTACGAAATTCAACCCAAACACCTTCAGTTGAAACTCAAGAAAATTCGTATGCTGAAAATCCAGTAATAAAACGCCAATCACATTTTATATAAAATTTTCCCACACTTTTCTTATCGGAGAAATTTCGCGTATCTTATCATCAAATCGAAATAATGCATTTGATTAGTTAGACATAGCACAGTAACGCTCACCTCAATAATTATGTTGTATCAAATATATTTGGAGATAGATGGTTGTATTTTAGGGCTGCCACTAGTTCCAAGATTAATAACAATTCTTTGATTTTCATGTAAATAAAAATTAGAAACAAGAAACTCCAACAAATAAAACTAAAGAAAGCAATAAAATTGCATACGACTCTCCTGGATCCGCTTGCAAGATCGACGTTTAGTACATTCTCTATCCCTGCTATATCGAATTATACATGATTCCACACCCAACTACCTTGCCTCTCGGTTTACTCTCCTAGCTTCACACCATAATCGTAATACACGTTCACAGCACAATCTGTTGCTATCAATACCACGTCATCAGACATCTCTATACTCAAGTTCTTTCTCAATAGCCATGGCCCGCTCATGGAATTCGCTGCCGATGGATAGTCTTAGTCCTCAGTCGTTTAAAATTAGGTTGTTTAGAAATATTTTAAATGCAGAGAATTAGTTTTTTTAGAGATAATTTTTATTTATCATGACTATTATTATTATTACCATTATTATTATTATTTTTATTATTTTACACAGTCATTAGTTTATTTTTCCATTAACACTAATATCTAGGTAATTGTCATTTTCTCAATGTAACACGTGCTGTGCTGATCATACTAATTGTACTATTCCTTTAGTTGTGTGATTATATTCATATGTATTAATTCTTTTTTTTAAGTTAATACTTGTATACTAGAATGTATTTTCCTGTTTGTGATTATGTATTCAGTCTCTTTTTTATTATATATACATATTTTTTATTATTAGGCCTATTATTTTAAAGTTAATACTGATTGCGTATATGTTTTCAATCTCTCTTTTTTACTTTATTATGTTTATTATTATTTTTAAGTTAATATTTGTATACCAGTATGTATTTTTCTGTACGTGATTTGATCCTGGTTGAGTGCTAGAGAAGGTCTGATGGCCTTAAATTTGCCAGGGAAAATAAAACTGTATAAAAAATATTTCCTTCTAGTTAGATCTATATCATTTTGTGTTCTCTGTAAAGTTATTTGCATGTAAATAAAAATTACAAATAAAAAACAAACCTACGCGTTAAAACTACAAAAAAATAAATGAAAACTATTTTCCGAACAAATAGAGAGCTCAAAAAAACATTTTTTTCCATTACGTCATTTTTATTTGTCAATAGCAATACAGCAGGCCTACTACTCAATGACGATAGCATTCTAGGGTTAACTGCAAAATAGAAATAAAGGCTACAAAGAGTACATTGGCAATATTCACCAAAGACACCATTCATTCGAAGCTTCTCCATGAAATTAAACCAATCAGGGAAGAAGTAACGTACTTAGGTGTTCGTCTGCACAGCAGACATAGGCCTACCTTCAAATCCCACGTGAAAACAACAGCATTCAAAAGATATGCTACCCTATGTTAAAACGTTCATATCTAATATTCACGTTGGCGTCTTTAAGCTTTTGAAGAAAGAAAACGTTACACATAATAATAATAATAATAATAATAATAATAATAATAATAATAATAATAATAATAATAATAGTTTTCATTGAATATGCTTACTCGGCCTGAACAACAAAAATTATTAAGTACCGGTAGTCTTGTGAGTATCCTATCATAAGAGCAGATTATATGAGTGAAACGTCCAACAAGTTTCTTCATGAAGTTCTGATCATTTAATTCCTAGGATTCATTTATAAATAGTGCCTGGTCTTCTATAAAAAAAAAATGATATTAAGTAGCCTTGGAGTTGCACACAGAATAGTTTCTCGCTGTGTCATAGGAGCAGATTATAAAATATTTAACAAGTCTCTTCACGAAATTCTAAACATGGTATCCATGGTATCCATGGTATGAACAATATCTTCAATTTATTTGCTCAATAAGTGATAATCCAAAATTATTTTTTTAATGAAATTCAATGACTCTGACCTTCAACTCGTACCGAGTCCAGTGTCATCTTTTAAATCGGAAGGCAGCGTAAGATATGCATAGACAACTATGAATAATTACTGTAATTATAATTATCTCAAATGGAAGTCAAAAGCGCAAGCATGATAATATCTGCATTCCAAGAATTCAACGCAACAAAATGCTGACTGGCTGGCTGGCGCCGAATCGAAAAGCAGTCTAATAGACCCGTCAGCACATAACGTTCCCTGCGGGCATCGGTTGAACTAAAACATGGCGCCATTCTTTATTCTCGCCTGTATTTACTAAACTATTTCTGGCGTACAGTCTTAGAAAAAATTGTTGTCGCACAGATTATTATACGCCCCAGAAAGGAGGCAGTGCGCATGGGCAGGGCATGGTTGCGCCCCACGGTCAGATAAGATGCAGCAGATAAAAAAGGGTCCCTGTTTTGTGGGCATAGTTGCGCCCCGTTCCCATCAGGTAGAGAAAAGGGACAAAGCATAGTTGCGTCCCGATGAAATAGGCAGAGAAAAAAACATTACGGGAACTCGAGCCTCGTAATCTACCAACCTTATTGATTTCTTATTCGATTTAATATTCATTATCGATACCGTTAAAATGAACACCTTGATGCTTTTGTACTATTTGCACCCTGTACCGGAGGGTAAAGATGTCGATGTACAAACAAAAAAAAAATGCAATTCATTTATTATGTGTGATCGATTAAAAAGTATCATTTTAAATAGCAAAATTGATCATATGCTACGTGATTTCAGTGCAGCTACCACTATAATATTTTTAAGTAGGCCTAGTTTATTTATTTTATGACGATCACTTTCGTGTGTACTATGCCCATCGGGGCGCAACTATGCCATGTCCATTCTGCTACCTGAATTCTTCGGGGCGCAACTATGCCATGTCCATTCTGCTACCTGATTTCTTCAGGGCGCAACTATGCCATGCCTAGATCTCCCAATTGACCGCGGGTCGCAACTATGCCATACCGGTGCGCATGATTATAGGACGAGCGACATGGCTCATAAGAGAAGGACTAGTTGAGGTAATAAAATTAGTTTTGTTTCGTTTTATCTCTGATCATGAGCACTGTCTCCTTTCTGGGACTTATAAAGTATTTGTGCAACATAACTTTCTAGGACAGTACATTATTTAAATTTATGCATACAGGTAGATCTATGAACATATTTTTATTTGGAGTTGGAGGATACGGCCCCCATCCTCCTCTTAAATACGTTCACGTATTAATGGGAAGTACTTGATATTTGGTTCGCCTACTGCAGCGATAGGGAAAAGTAGCACAGTGTGTTCCCTTCCCCTCAATCTTAGTTGAACCCATTCCACTGCTAGTTAGCAGACTACTCGTTCCTATATCTGTTTCCGTCCAAATCGCGACCACAACTCTGCAAGTATCAGTGGTGGAATCATGTCCCACAGCAAAGTAAAAAGATACATTTACAAAGAGAATATAGTACTTTTGTGTTCCTCTAAATAACAAAGCATTGTGTTTGTTGTGCAACAAGGAGGTATTGTGCTCCTTGTTTAATGTGTTCCGGCATTTTAAATCCCTCCATGAATAGAATTATAGTGAGAGGAATTTGGCAGGTAAATATTTGAAGTTGTATTTCTATCGTGGTGACATTATTATAACAGAAATCCTAATATTACAGTATCGTGACGTTTGTGTAGTCGTTTTACAGATTAGACGCTAATTTATGTCCTTTTTAAATAGGGCTATCCCGCAATAAGAAATTGGAAGAATTGAAACATTCATTAAAAACCAAAGACGAGCCAGCTTCAGTTTGTTTAGCAACAAACATACTTCGCGTTAGTTATCTTCTCTCAAAACAAATAGAGAAATTTAGATGTTTCTCGGAAGGGGAATTTATTAAAGAATGTTTGCTCATCGTCTCTAAGTATGTCTGTCCAGAAACGCTAGAATCATTCAAATCAATACGTCTCACTCGTAGAACAGTAACAGGATTACCGAAATGGCTAATGATGTCGAGGATCAGTTAAAATATAAATTTAAAAAGCTAAAGTGGTATTCCTTGGCCATTGATGAGAGCACCGACATCAAAGATACAGCTCAATTAGCTATTTTTATACGGAGTGTAGATTCTGACATGAATATATTTGAAGAGTTTCTTGATTTTGTTCCTTTGGTAAACACCACAACGGGGGAAGATATCTTCGAGGCTATACTGCAAATTGTGACAAAATATGAATTACCTTGGGGAAAATTGGTCTATGTTGCTACAAATGGCGCTCCCGCAATGAGAGGAGAGCAGAATGGCTTCATTGGTATATTGAGACAGTTCCTAAAATCAATTAATGAGTCACATGAACTAGTGGCAATTCACTGTTTAATGCACCGAGAGGCATTGTGTGCTAAAGCTGCATCTCTCAATCATGTAATGCAGATAGTAGTGAAATCAGTTAATGCAATTAAAGGGTCGCCACTCCGTCATCGCCGATTTCAGGTATATTTAGGCGAAATTGGAGCCGAATTCACAGATGTGTCCTACTATTGTCAGGTACGATGGTTAAGTAGAGGAGCAATGTTGAGGCGTTTCTTCGCCTTAAGGGATGAAATAGATGCATTTTTGAAATCGGAAGGAATGGAATACCAGAACTCACGAATGAAGAATTGATAAGCGATCTCGCTTTTCTTACAGATTTAACAACGCATTTAGATAATTTAAACTCTGCATTACAGGGACCTAACCATACAATAATAGATCTAATAGATCCTGTCAAGTCTTTCATGTCAAAACTTCATTTGTTTTCACAACAAATTGAAATGAATAATGTTTTGCACTTTCCTACGTTAAACAAAGTTATGGCATCTCTGGAAATAGTTGCAAAATACAAAGGTATTCTAAGCATTCTGTACAGAAATTTTGAAGATCGATTTTCTGATAAGAAATCTATGGATTTGGAATGGCGACTGTTCAATGACATTTTCTCTGTTCAAGCAATTGAGGCACCTGCATCATTGCAATTAGAAATAACGGACTTGCAGAACAACACAGTTATAAGGTGTTCTCAGAAGGTCGGTGCGGAATTCTTTAAAGCACTATCCGAAAATAAATTTCCTAACCTTCGCAATTTTGCTGGTCGATTGTTAGCACTTTATGGATCTACTTTTGTCTGTGAACAGATGTTTTCTAAAATGAAACTTATGAAATCAAAGAGAAGACCAAGGATATCAGATTTGCATCTAACATCTGTGTTACGATTAAGTTCGACAAACTTCACTCCTGACATAGACAAATTAATGTCCAAAAAAGCTTACATATGTAGGGTAAACACTGGTAATTTCGTGATAATTTCATGAAAATTAATTTAAAATGCAAATGTGTAAATATATCCTTATTCCGATTTTTTCATCTAAAAGACGATAATTTGCTGTACAAATCTGGAGACATAAAAGATTGGACACGTTCTCGAACAAGTGCCAGAAACCACTTTTACAACTTAAGCTAAAAGGTTGGTTATTTCGTGTTAACCTTGGTAATTTCGTGATATTACATTGATAGTTTCGAGAGAGGTAGAAGAATTGTGTAAAAATTCATTAAAGTTAAATGAAATTCTCATTTATTGTTACAAGACTTCAAACATAGTAATTTCGTCTAATATTCATAGCAAGAAAACGTAGAAATACATATAAACACATAATAAGAATGAAATCAAAGTAAAAATTGAAATTGAAAAGGGATCTTCTTTGCCCTGAAAGGGTGAACACTTTTATTACGGACTTTACTATAGCCTATATTACTAGGGTAACTTCAAAAGTAATGCATAACATTTGTTTAAAAATTATATTTTTATCCTACAGTTTTGCTATTTTCACAGAATATAGATACATCCTTCAGGATCAAAATGTCACTTTTCCACATTATCCCCGTCCCTTTCAACTGCCTTACGTAACCTAGGAACGAGGGCCTGTAGACCAACACGGTAAAAGTCTGGCCCAACGCGTCTGAGCCACTCTTTAGCAGCGTGCACAAGGGAATCATCTTCTAACCTCGTTCCACGAAGGGATCCTTCAGTTTACCAAAGAGATGGTAATCGCACGGTGCCAGTTCAGGACTGTAAGGCGAATGTTTCAGTGTTGTCTATCCGAATTTTCTGATCTGGTCTGTGGTCTTGTGACTGACATATTATGGCTGTGCGTTGTCGTGCAATAGCAGAACATCCTGCTTCTCCCGATGTCGTCGAACATGACTCAGTCGAGCTAGAAGTTTCTTGAGAGTTGCCACATACGCGTCATAATTAATGGTGGTTCCGTGTGGCATGATGTCCACAAGCAAGAGTCCTTCTGAATCGAAAAACACAGTAGCCATAACTTTTCCTGTCGAAGGTGCACTTTTGAATGTCTATTTCTTTGGTGAATTTGCGTAATTCCACTCCATTGTCTGCCTCTGTCTCCGGTCCAAAATGGTGGAGCCATGTTTCATCTTCTGTCACAATTCTTGCAAGTAAGTCATCTAGCACTTATCATTGGCACTTAGCATGATAACAAATCAAACAGAAACTACACTGAACCCATTGCGTCCCCCTTTTCTTTTTTGTTATCACATCTTATCTTCAGATTTCTAAAATTCGTCTTGTAATACAATTTTTAAAATAGTATAAAATGTAACGCTTAATGCTCAACAAAATTTCGCCTCAAACAGCTAAGATTTCTATCAGTAAAGCTAAGCCTATATGGCGACTACAGCTGTATCCAGAATTCCAAAAATATTTTCTAAAATTTCATTAAGATATAATAAATCATTGTACCAAATATCATATGCTTACCTTTAGTAATAAGTCTGTAATGTAATTACAAAGGTCCACAAAATTTAAACGCCTGAGAAATCGACGCTAACTTGCTGTCTCCAAACATAAAAGCTCACTGAAGCAGCTACAATAGTCACACAAAGCGTAGCTGTACTGTATGTTTCTGGAAACTGGACAACATATGCAATCCCTTGGCGGAAATTTGAATCTCGTAACACCATTGGTTAGTTCACGAAAGAGCAAAGAATAAGTATCACGAAATAACCACTGCCACGAAATTACCAATGTTTACCCTACATAAACATCTCAATACTGATTATTGTAGAAATGTAGAGCAATATTGTTGTTTCTTTTGTAACATTATTTGTATACTTGTTAATTATTTGTGCTATCAGTTCATTCGTTCATTACTCATTCGATTTGTTTACCGAATGAAAATACATTTTAATTACTAAAATGTAAACGCTTGTTTCGTGCTATTAATATTGATCAGCATCCTATTAGTTTATGTCAGGAGTATAACAACACCACTAATACATCGCGTTTCTACTGGGATATGCCACTGCACAGCTTTGGACTCGCCTTGTAAACACTCAAACCTGGAAACGACGAAATACTCCTGACCTTGCTGCGGTAGATGTGGAGTGAGTAAGATGCTGATTACGTTCGTTCCACCCCTTTTCCCCATCGCTGTTCTAGTGCAAAGTCAAAAAGTAAAGGTGATAGTGCATCTCCGTGTTTTAGCCCAATTGGAAAAGCATCTGACAGAAACTGGCCTATACGGACTCTGTTGTACGTTTTACTGAGACATATTTTAATTAATCGAACCAGTTTCTTGGGAATACCAAATTCAATAGGGATGTTATATAATACTTCTCTCTTAACGGAGTCATATGCCTTTTGGAAATCTATGAATAACTGATGTACTGTACACTTATACTCCCATTTTTTTCTCCAGTATCTGTCGAATACAAAAAAAAAAAACCTAATCAGTTTTCGATTTACTAAGCCTAAAATTGCACTGATGATCCCAATAATTTCATCTACATATGAGATAATCATATCAAAAAAATATTGGACAAAATTTTGTACGACGCCAACAAAAGTGATATTCCTCGAATGTTGCTACAGTTAGTCTTGTCCCTCTCCTTAAAAATGTGTACAATTATGGATTCCTTCCATTGTTCTGGTACAATTCCCTTTTCCCAAATAGAAAGTACAAGTATATGCATTTTGCTAGATAATGCACTTCAACCTTCTTGTATTAATTCTGCTGAATTTTGTTCGATACCTGGAGACTTGCACTTTTTCAGATTTTCTATCGCAATTTCGACTTCAGAAAGTGTGGGTTCGGATATAAATGGTTTTGATAATTTCTTTTTGGCCTATGTACATTTAGTAGTTGTCAAAAACAGTTTTAACACCTGATCAGGATTGAATGAGAGTCTGCAAGCATGTCACCTTTCTCATATTTGATCACGTTTACCCTTGTCTTAAATTCCTTTATACCCTTATATAAATCTCTAATGTTTTTGTTCTTACTATTTGTTTCTACCTCATTCAGTTTTTCCTTCAAGTAATCTCTCTTTTTATTCCTGTGTTTACGATTTGCTTCCCGTCTTTCATTGAAATAATTATCTCTATTCGCCTCAACTGGATCCTGTAAGAACTTCAGTTTTGCCTGTTTCCTTCTTTCTACTGCCATGCAACAATCTTCATGAAACCACGGTTCCTTTTTCTTAGTTTCATAATAACCTATGCTCTGCTCAGCTTCAATTTTGATATTATCTCGGATATTTTCCCACATGCTATTAACATCTAACTCTTCCTCAACTTCGTCGGAAGTTGCTAAAGCGCAAACCAATTTGAAATTTCGACCTGATAATGTTGCTAATATATTGAATCTACTAATATTAACATGTTGCTCTACTCGCTTGGCTACTGATAGTCTTTCTATTAATTCTCCAATTACCAAATAATGGTCAGAATTACATTCTGCCCCCTTGAAAGTTCAATGTCTACTATACTAGTACGTCTTCTATTATCTGTCAAGATGTGATCTATTTGGTTGTGTGTCAATCCATATGGAGAAGTCTAAGTATATTTGTGTATATCCTTATGACAGAATGTTGTACTTTTGACAATTAAATTTTTTGATGTGCTAAAGTTGACTAACCTTACTCCATTGTTATTACTAGTTACGTGTACGCCCTCTTTTCCAATAGTTGGTTTAAAAATATCCTCCCATCCTAATTTAGCGCTGAAATCCCCAATAATATTTTCATGTGATATCTAGATAACTGATCAAAAGTATGTTCCTATTCATCATAGAAGCTATGCTTTATATCGTCGTCTTTCTCTTCTGTAGGGATGTGAGCATTTATAACTACTTTATCGCACCATCTACCCTTAAGTACTAAATATGATAACGTGTCACTGATAAATTCGACCTTTTTTACAGCTGATTTTATTCTTTTATGTACAAAGAATCCTGTTCCTAATTGGTGATTAATGTTTCCTTCCCCATAATACAACAAGTAATCGCCTATTTGTGATATGCCATTCCCATCTAACCTAACCTCTTGTACTCTCACGAAGTCTATTCTATATCTAGCTAGTTCTTTTGCTACTAATGTTACCCCTCCTGGTCTATAAAGACTAGTTACTTTCCAAGGACCAAATCTCAAAAGTTTATTCCTTTGCTGTGTTCGTGCCAGAAAATCAGTCCCAACCCGAGGCTTATTGAATTGTTTCGTAACAAGCTTTTTTTTTTACGGTGATGGGTTGTTAGTTCTTCGCCCAATCCCGAAGCTAGAGGACCGCCCCTTATTGGCTGTCCACGACTGCTTATTCAATATGTTCGCAGCTACTCTCCATATCTGGAAACCTTCTCCTCTATCGGCAACCTGAGGACACGCCATGCAGTGGTGATAGGGGCCCATAGCTCCTAATATTAATGCCATAACAGAATAGAAATCTTGACGTACTGCAGGATAACATGTTTAAGTACAGTGTGGTTCCAGCCGAAAATTGATGTGAAATTCGCGTTCAAGAAAACATTACCACTTTTCCAAAAAAACACCACAGACACTATTTACACAAGGCTATATAGGCTTGCCTAATTTCTCACATACTGATACTCCCTCTGAAGAATTATCGCCAGTTCCGCTGCTAAAATTTCCATTTGGTGGCAAAAGAGTAAGAAAACTGCAAGATTCGATGTAATAACATTTGAAAACTATAGGAAACAGCCGAAGGAGGTAAAACAACAATAATAAGTTAGGCTTTCCAACAGAACAAAGTTCGGAGTTTAGGTGGAGGGAGCTAGTTCATCAAACAATAAAAAAAAATGAATAACATATTGTGCCATGTGTAGTTGGTATTACTACGATGACAATGCTACATAACTTTGTATTCAGTGTGTTGGACAATACCAAAAATGGTTTAACAAGGCATGTGTGGAAAATGATATCGATGAAAAATTCACATGTGACCAACACGAGTATTTCAGGAGAAAAATTTGTGTTGTAAATGTTGGGTTTTAAAATGTTTCCTATGTTTGTAATACAATGTCGAAATCTCCCTCATGATGGGAGAAGTCGCCATTTCGGCACCTATTTGTTTTTTTTTTAATACAGTGATACAAAATAATCACATCTGCATCAGATATATGAAACGTATGGAAAACACATCCATACGTATTTAGGGGAAAAAGTAAAAATGAAATTTGCATACATTTGTCTCAAAATTAACTTTCTTCCTTAGAGTGTCGAGATGTCCCTAAACGACACTATATTGAAAATGAAATTGAGTGCTACAGTGGAACTCCACAAACAGGCACAGCAATGGTCCGTGTGCGAGACCAGGTACGAACTCTGTCTTTCTACGGAGTACTGCGGACATTAGTAAACATAAGGGCTGTACAATGTTTCTTTATGGCGTGCGGACCGAAACATAAATAATTAACGGACATAATTTTAAGTAATACTCGTATATTGTTACTTACTTACTACTTACTGGCTTTTAAGGAAACCGAAGGTTCATTGCCGCCCTCACATAAGCCCGCCATTGGTCCCTATCCTGAGCAAGATTAATCCATTCTCTATCATCACATCCCACCTCCCTCAAATCCATTTTAATATTATCCTCCCATCTACGTCTCGGCCTCCATAAAGGTCTTTTTCCCTCCGGCCTCCCAACTAACACTCTATATGCATTTCTGGATTCGCTCATACGTGCTACATGCCCTGCCCATCTCAAAGGTCTGGATTTAATGTTCCTTATTATGTCAGGTGAAGAATACAATGCGTGCAGTTCTGTGTTGTGTAACTTTCTCCATTCTCCTATAACTTCAACCCTCTTAGCCCCAAATATTTTCCTAAGCACATTATTCTCAAACACCCTTAACCTATGTTCCTCTCTCAAAGTGAGAGTCCAAATTTCACAACCATAAAGAACCATCGGTAATATAATTATAAATTCTAACTTTCAGATTTTTTGACAGCAGACTGGATAATAAAAGCTTCTCAATCGAATAATAACAGGCATTTCCAATATTTATTCTGTGTTTAATTTCCTCCCGAGTATCATTTATATTTGTTACTATTACTCCAAGATATTTGAACTTCTCCACCTTTTCAAAAGATAAATTTCCAATTTTTATATTTCCATTTTGTACAATATTCTCGTCACGAGACATAATCATATTACTTTGTCTTTTCGGGATTTACTTCCAAACCTATCTCTTTAGTATATGCAAAATATATAACAAAACGACTTCGTGATTAAGTATAATATACATGATACATTTGAAACACAAAAAAAATTCTTGAGGAAAAACTCTCTAAATGTATCTACATACAGGGCTTTCATTTCAAAATTTTCCACTCTAAATAACTAGTTATTTAAATTGAATTCAATTTAAACAGAAAAACACGTAAATTTAGATATTGAGGGGGTAATATTAAACCAGGCTTAATTGTATTTTAGATTTCACCTCCCACCCCCCAGCCACCTCACTTTGAAATTTCAAATGGCGCTGTTATATTTGTATACTTAAATATGAAAGAGCATTCAATTGTTTATACAGCCCATTAATTTGTTTTGGCTTTTTTTCTATTGTCGCCTGGCAACCTGGATTTTTGTTATTGTTGGTTAGAGCTGAAGAGAATAAAGCTACAAAAACTTATTGAGCATTTCATATAATAATTGTGTTTGTGTATTAAATTATTTTAAGATGGTGTATACCTTTCAAGAGAGAACATAAATCATCCTTATTGGTTAAATTTAGGAAATTACACAAAATAAGCTGTGTTTTCGTCGTACAATCAAGTGATAATAACAAAGCTTCTTATAATCACTACAGAATGCCTCGTATTTAGATGAATTTTGTTTTATCCTATGCACTGTTCTCATCGAAATGTCAAATTCTTGAGCGATGGCTCTGATTGATTCACCCTTTTTAAACCGCTTCAATATTTGTAACTTCTGCTTCAACATGAGTACACATTTTTTGTTCCCTGCCTTGCTGCCAACGTGTACGAGTATCTGCACACTCCTGCACTGGTTCAAGTGGTTAGCCCTGTGCAGCGCGGGACAGGGTGCGTTGACTTACCTTGTATCGTGAAGTGTACGAGAGTGAGCGTCTATTTGTGGAGTTGCACTGTACCTAATGTTTTAAATGTGAAAATTGCTGTCGTTTTAGTTCATACGTGAGAATTTAATAATAAGATGGCGATAGAGTGATAATAAGAGAAAGAGAATTGTTTAGTGCTGCCTCCGTGTCACAAGGATAGTTGTAGGAATATACAAAATCTGAGAAGAGTTCAGTTCAAAGAGACAAAACTATCAGAATTAGAAGTAAGTTCTTTCTACTTTAGGCAATATAATGCAGTTAAAATTGTAACGGGCATATTTTGTAAGCCGGTAACTGCGAATTGTCACTGTACGGAAACTAGATTCTGGAATTGTTCCGTGACACCTACAGTAGGTGTGTTAACATAGCACGCGGCCAGGCATGCGTTTAGGGTTCTATCACGCACAATCATTCCTGGGGAAAAATATGGACAAACTTCAACTAAGACAACACTCTACAGATTCTAAGGTACAGGTTAGTCCCAGAGAAATCTTGCATAGGATCTATAGGGGAAATAGCAGCGGAAATATGGGGATGTATTTAAGCAGAAGAAATATATTTCATAAAGCATTTTAGTTAAATTTTTCGTTGTTGAAAGAGAAAATGATTTTTTCTGAACACTAACGGCAAGCGTGGAAACCTACGACAGTTTCGGACGTCATCACTTTCCACGTCACTCGTGCAGTATCGAAGATGTTCGTGACAGATTTTACTAACGAAAAAATAAAAATACTAAAATATGTTAACCATTTCTTGAACAAGTATAATATTTTTCATATTATACTGCACAGATCAAGAATTAAGAATCGCTATTAATATTTCACTAGATCTAGACCAATGTTATTATTATAAAATATATAATTTTGTGATGAAGAATTGCACTAAAGGGAGACATGCACTGAAGTAACATGCAGGACAACAACATCAATGGTAAGAAGTTCCTTTAAATGAAGTTGCATAATTCTTCTGGAGTTCTCTTTCCGCTTAAATTCTCAGAAAGTCACTCCTGTTTCTTACTGTGTACAGAGAGGGTGCTCACAAAAACGAGCTAACCATCATCTGACTTTTGAATTCATGCTAGAACAAAAATATTAACACAAAGGAAATAATATGTCCTTGCTTTAATGAATTCAAAAGGGTAGTTTGTCTCAGTATTTAATAACAAATGATGTTTAGCTTGTTTTTTGCGAGTACCCACTCAATTGGTTTCAGAACGTGTGTCTCTTATCTTTCAAACATATTGTCTTCTACCCATCTGTTAGTCCCCCTTCAGCCCTTCAGGGGAGGGCACGAACTGGGACTGTCCTCACACGCAGGCCGCTTGGGTGGGCCCATTGTACTACCCGGGATGGAATGGTGTGCATGTCCTAAGGCCTTCCGCCTTAATGATCTCCCAGCACGCCGCCTCCGAACTCCCCTACAGCCTGTATGATCCCTTTATCTTTCCACATAGGACTCACCGCGGTCCCTCAACCGCGGTCCCACGAGTTACCATGAGCACAGTGGACAGCCCACGGTGCATAGCGCCACCGCCAACAACCGAATGACGACATATTCACGGGGTTCAATTTCGACGGCGGCCCGCAGCAATTTTACATCGAAGCAAGCCTGAAATCTAGGAAAGAAACGGAGATGATGATAACTTTGTTAATTGTGTTTTATCGCACGCAAAAATAATATTTAATTACATAGGAATCCGCTCCTTAATAATTACACTTGCCCTCTTTATTATTATTATTATTATTATTATTATTATTATTATTATTATTATTATTAATAGAGGGGAAGTGTAATTATTAAGGAGCGGATTCCTATATAATTAAATATTCTTTTTGCATGCGATAAAATTAAATAATAATAATGATAATAATAATAATAATAATAATAATAATAATAATAATAATAATAAAGAGGCTTATGTGAGGGCGGCAATGAACCTCCGGGTTCCTTAAAAGCCAGTAGGTAAGTAATAATAAAGAGGGGAAGTGTAATTATTAAGGAGCGGATTCCTATGTAATTAAATATTCTTTTTGCGTGTGATAAAACACAATTAACAAAGTTAAAAATTCCGAACATTAAGTTTCAAGTTTAAAATCCGAATTTTATTTCACATAAAAACACATATTTTGGAAATGGTACCTTTGGATTTTTTAATTTTTTTTTTATTTTCACAAAAAAAATTATGTAAATAAATATTTTCAGGAAATCTATTATGAACACATAAATCTTGGAGTTTTTTTACTTAAATAATTTTTTACAAGAATTTTTGAATATTTTAAAACTAAATCAACTATATCACTCGGAAATACGTTATCTTTTTTAAGAATTCTTGGTTACTTTGTGTTTCTAAATGCTGTGTGGTGTATACGTGATCCATTTTCGTAATAGTATCACTTCAAGTTCTGAGAACTGCTAGGCAGCATCTCAGTGTTATTATCAGAGAATAAATTAACATGGACAAGGAGGAGAGATCTTGCAACACATAATTAGGAATGTTTATTGTTGCTGAAGATGATTTCATTCCACGCTTTGTTTGTGAAACACAACAGATAAGAGCTCGGGTATGAACATTATTTAATTTAAACAAATCTCTCGGCTCTCGCTCATGTATATCAAGTAAAGCAATATATCTTGTTGTGATTCTCTGTTATCGGGCTTCGTCAATCGATATCCTTCAAGATATACTGAAAGATGGTTATTTAAAAAAACGATTTGGCTTTCCTATTAGCAAATTTAAGCTTTTTGTGTGACACCATAAAAAACTCGAAACGTCTAAAAACCTGTTGTCTGAAATAGGGAGGTGCGTGCCGTGGAAATTAAACTAGACTCGCTAACAGGTTCAGAAGCACAATTACTAAGGGACAGATTCCAGAATGTGTTTGGGAAAAACAGTGGATATAAAAAAATGTGTAAAGTTGCTCAAGTGCTGGAGGGTGTGTCTGTAGGTGAAATTGACAATGTTTGTGTTTGTGACATTCCTCTCTTTAAATATGCACGTGTGACGTCTTGTGATGTGGAAAGATTGTTTTCACAGTATAAGTCGTTGTTCAGAGATAATCGGCAAGCATTTGTGATGGAGAATTTGGAGATGACCTTTGTTGTTCACTGCAATTCTCAGCCAACTACTAGCACTCAAGTGTGGTTGGTGAGTACCTAGTAACATTTTTTTTTCAAGCTAAGTAAGGTATTTTTGTCATATTTAAAAAAATATATTTTTTTTAATTTTTAGCAAATATTTTCGTACTTTTTAGCACATAAAAATTAATATATTTAAATTTTTTATCACATAAAAATCCGCTCCCTAGTAATTATGATGGCGAAATGAGTCCGAGGTCAAACCCCGAGAGCTACCCAGCAATTCTGCTTCGAATAGTTGAGGGAAAACCGCAACCAAGTAACTTGCCCGAACCAGGATTTGAACTCGAGCCCCCTCGTTTCACGGTCAGACGTGCTGTTAATACACAACGGTGGACAACATGGTGTCTTGGTAGTGCAGAGAGTTTGATACTCCAGTTGGCTAGAAAGCGCGCCAGTTTTTCAGGTAAGCTTACTGAGCCAATTCGTTTCCAAGCAACGTAAATTTCAATAAAATAATGTATTAAAATCACTTTCGATTTCTTTCGCATAGCATGTTCACTTTTTTGTGTTTGTTCTGTCTCTGTATCACGTTCGAGACTTCTCTGAATTGGTTCTCTTTCATCATAACCACCTTAATCTACAATACGGGCTCTAGTTCATAATCGATAATATTAAGAACAGGTCTTATTATCAGGCAAACGCACTCGGAGCGGTTTGGCAGATGTATAAAACAGGATAGTAATCTTTGTATGCTGTATTATCTTTCCATGTAGGCCTACTACCCATACTGAAAGAGAACATAGAACATCATACATGTTTACGCAGCGTTATCCACAAATAGCAGCGTCTGACGTCACAATCCAAGCTATTTGTAGCCGTGGCAACCACCGTCGTCTTTTGTCGCATCAGCAGTTTGTGTTTACAAAGAGGATTATTCCGACTTTGTCAATCCAATACCGCGACTCTTGCTGTATGGCGGGGTTCCTACACAAGTGTCACTTTCTTTGTATAGTTCAGTATTAAAGCAAAAAATAATTTAACACAAGTTTTTCAATTTCATCCAATAAGATGGATTGTCGTGTCATGTGATCAATACATGAAATTAGAATATGAGACTTTGAACTTTGATAATGAAGAAAGAACATTTGAAGCAATAGAAAACGACTACATTCCTTATCTTTTCACTGTGTAACAATGCACCGTTGTCTGGAGAGTCTTCCATTAATCGTCTGTAATAACATCTCTATATTGATTGGTGTCTACTATTTCAACTTTGGGCGCCCTGTTATCATTTCAATTAATCTTATTATTACTTTATTTACAGCGGGATTCATTACGATCAACTTTCAACAAAGAACTTCAATTATTTAACAGACAAGTAAGAAAGGCCCATACGTTTATTATTGTTCTCAGACAAATACATAATCATAAAAATATAATAAATTATTGTCCCATGTTACAATCACCTTCACAACAATGTAATATTAGTAATACCAACTGCAACAATATTATTATTATTATTATTATTATTATTATTATTATTATTATTATTATTAAAAACAAATTACTGTAAATATGCGCACAAAAACTGAATAATAAAGCTAAACGAAGTCTTTATCATTTTCAGAAACAATAAATCACATAACAACTGACTGTACAATATTATTTTATGTCAGTACAAGAACACATGCTGCAACAGAATCAGACCGCTTCGGGTAATGGACATTGAAGTCACAATTCTGAATGAAAAATGTGTATTAAGTTAAATCCATAACAGAAAAATAGTACAAAGTTATTCAAAAGACAATTCTAACTTTAAAGGTTAATAAAAATGTATAATATTTGTGTGGGGAAAGAAACATGTACATCGTTGTATTAGGTCAACTTTGCGGTTTATTTCACAATATTACAAAACATCATGAATATGTCCGTTTGGAGAATTCTAAGAAAACATATTTGTTTCTACACTCATAAACTAAAACCAGTGATTGCACTCTAAGAAAGTGACGAGCAGAAAATGTATTATGATTTAAAAATAACTTACCTTATCAACATTACCCACTTATCAGATTGAAACATTAATAACGCGGAAAGTAAACAAATATTCAAGTAAGTAAACATATAGTCATGCTAACAAGTGAATATTTTGACATATTTGTAAAAAAATAAAATGTTCTTTATTTCATCAGAATTATCCTATTAAGTACAGAAATCAGTTACACTGTAAAAGGTAAAGTTTTAGAGTTGACACTATATTATGAACATCAGATAGCCTAGCACGAACTATACAGGGTGATTCACGAGGAAAGGTAAAAAATTTAGGATGTGAATTCTGAAGTCATTCTGAGTCAAAACGTTCATATGGATATGGGTCCGTTTTCGAACGGTTACAAAAACTTCTGAGATTCCATTGTACTAACTCGGATTTAGAGACAGATAACGGACAAATTTAAAGTTTATATTCACGTATGCATACATGCCTAATATTCTAGACGTCGGGGTCGATGTTTTCGCACATTTTCAAAGGTACCTCCTTCTGCTTCAATGCACTGTTGCACTTGGGGTGAATCGCGCTCATTGTTCGGGAGAGTTGCTCGTGGCTGTTCTTTATGCCGCATCAGAAATACGGTCGATTAGCGCCTCTCTCGTTTCGCCCTTCATTTGCTACACCAAGTCTTTCATCCAACCCCATAGACAGTAAGTACTCCTTGATATGGTATCCTTCTGTTCGGAAAGCGTCGTTCATATTCAGCGACGGCATGCAAGGAACTTCCATCGCACAAACCATAAACATACACAATATCGGCGTATTCTGTAGTCGAAAATTTATAAGGCACCTTGAAAAACACAACTTAACACTTCCGATAACTGTACCTGTATAACTACTGTACTGTAGGTAGCTGACTGGACTGCTATGAATTGATGACAGGCAATTGGACATTGGTAATGCCCCACCATCGGTTTATTTCTCTTATCTACATCACTTACAATGCAGATTCCAATGTTACGTCATTCATTGCGATCGGTGACCTTGTCTCACGTTTTCACGTCAGCTGCATATGGTAACATCTGATTCACATTGGGGCAAGACGTTTTACCAAAAAAAATGCATCTAGCTCCGCCATCGTTCGAAAACGGACCTATGCTCATATGAACTTTTTCACTCAAAATGGCCTAAGATATCGTATCCTAAATTTCTTATCTTTCCTCGTGAATCACCCTGTATAAGACTGCCTCTCGTGTCCTGAAATTCCAATAAAACAGTCGATAACAACAGCAGCAAAATAAAAATATAAAAAGAATGCGTTTAAACGGTGGTGTCTGGGTAGCTTCCCTATACAGACTATACAGAGTGTGAGGGTGAGTGTGTGACAAACTTTGAGATGTGAAAGATGGTGTCAAATGCAACAATTTTTACTTTTAAAACCCATAACCTGCGACACTCCAGGACAAAGCTACCTACGCTTTTGTAAACATTTTCACCATGAATATTTTTCAATTAGTTCCTTATTTCTCTCTTTTGCAGAGTGGGATACGTGGAACAAGGAAATAACTACTGTTTTGTTGAGGTGACTCTTTTCATCTCTCCTTTATTTACAACTCAAATGACTCCACACCTGTGGAGTAACGGTTAGAGCGTCTGGCCAAAAAACCAGATGGCCCGGGTTCGATTCCCGGTCGGGACAAGTTACCTGGTTGAGGTTTTTTCCGGGGTTTTCCCTGAACCCAATATGAGCAAATGCTGATTAACTATCGGTGCTGTACCCGGACTCATTTCACCGGCATTATCACCTTCATCTCATTCAGACGCTAAATAACCTAAGATGTTGATAAAGCGTAGTAAAATAACCTACTAAAATAAAAAAAGCAACTCAAGTGCGTACATCTTTTCACATAGCAAATATACTACACAAATTACAAATGATTACATATCAACACATTTTTATAAAATTAATGTACTTACAGCGGTGGTTTAAAGGCGATTCTCAACATGGCGCCCACCCAGCTCGTTGCAGTTGCATACATTGCATCGTCTCATCACTGACTGTCGAGCACGTTCAAGAATCTCTTAAGTGTTACGCAACCAAAGATGTTGATACGTTCAACAGGTTGCTGTAATTCCAGGCATTTAATACAGAAAAGAGATGAGTAAAAATTGTCATGGGAATAACTCGCTGCCTTCAACGGTATGTAGCTTCGTACTAGAGCGTCGGAGAATATGGGTTTTCAAGCAAAAGTTGTTCCATTTGACACCACCTGTCACATCTCAAAGTCTGTCACATACTCATTCGAAAACCCAGCATAGACCCCTGAACACCTCTCAGAAGCAAGTGAAACTAAGAAGGTCGAGTGTAATCAGTAGGCCGAATTTTAAATGTCACCCTGCAAGAATAAGAAATATTACTTTGTAGTCTTCGCTCATATTTTAATTTATTCTTAATATGTGATAATAACGGGCCTAATAATAATAATAATAATAATAATAATAATAATAATAATAATAATAATAATAATAATAATACTTACTTACATGTGGCTTTTAAGGAACCCGCAGGTTCATCGCCACCCTCACATAAGCCCGCCATCGGTCCCTATCCTGTGCAAGATTAATTCACTCTCTATCATCATATCCTACCTCCCTCAAATCCATTTTAATATTATCCTCCCATTTACGTCTCGAGTCCGCACCTGTGGAGTAACGGTCAGCGCGTCTGGCCGCGAAACCAGGTGGCCCGGGTTCGAATCCCGGTTGGGGAAAGTTACCTGGTTGAGGTTTTTTCCGGGGTTTTCCTTCAACCCAATACAAGCAAATGTTCGGTGCTGGACCCCGGACTCATTTCACCGGCATTATCGCTTTCATTTCATTCAGACGCTAAATAACCTAGATGTTGATACAGCGTCGTAAAATAACCCAATAAAATAAAAATAAATCTACGTCTCGGCCTCCCCGAAGGTCTTTTTCCCTCCGGCCTCCCAACTAACACTTTATATGCATTTTTGGATTCGCCCACACGTGCTACATGTCATGCCCATCTCAAACGTCTGGATTTAATGTTCCTAATTATGTCAGGTGAAGAATACATGAAATATTATGCATTACTAAGATTTAGATGTAATGTTTTTGATATTGGTGATTGAAATATAAATTTACAATCCGCATTTGTCTTTGTGAATGAGGGGAACCATGAAAAACCCCAGTCAGATTGGTCGGCCAAGGAGTTTGAACCCGGAACCTTCCGAATGTACCGAATGCGTTGTGTAACTTTCTCCATTCTCCTGTAACTTTCTCCCGCTTAGCCCCAAATATTTTCCTAAGCACCTTATTCTCAAAGACCCTTAATAATAGTAATAAGGCAATAATAGTAATACAGCAAAACCTCCCTAAAACGAGACGCGATCATTTCAGAATTTTTTTTTTTCACAGGTTTTCGTTTTATAAGGGGTTGAGTTTTGGCAAAACAGGAATAAACTACTATAATATGCTCACTGTAGGAACAACACAATGAAGAAATAATTTGAAATAATAGTTACTACAGTAGATGCAAAGTGAATTTTATTTTCATAATTATTAACTTACGTAATTGCAGCCTCTCTCTCTCTCCCTCTCTCTGCGCCCTAGTTTCTAGGCAACCACATTTCTTTTAAAGTGCATTGCCGCGACTTTCTTTGAAGGGAACGTTGTAGGATTTACTTCTCGTCTTGCATCAATTCACATTGTAAATTATGCCCTGATGCATCAGTTGTGTAACTAAAGTTGTGTTTGGTGAAAAACAGATTAACTTCACGTTAGACAAGTCAATCCTTGAATGGCAGGTAGTATTGTCTAAAAACAGTATGGCCTTACGACCTTGACGTTTCATTGCGCCATTAAAAGACTACAAGCCACTCTTCCATGATAGAACTGGTCATCTGAGCTTTTTTATTAAATCGCACAGTTTTATTTTATTCGCACTGTTATTTAACACTGTATTGGCATATTAACACAAAACAGAGAAGAAATAAACGGAAATGTGAAACTAAATTGACACTACACTACAATTATTCACAGTTTTATTCTACTCGCACTGTCCTTTATCACTGTATTGGCTTGTTAGCACAAAACTGAGAATAAATGAACAAAAATGCAAGAGGGTTGGAAGAATGGTGCAGGAGGTCAGTAACCTGCCTGGACCTTTGACAATAAGCACAGAATAGTGATATGATTAGAGAAGCTTTACCCCCAACGCCTGACAAAGAATAGCGAAAGTCTTCCAGATCATTGTATGTACAGTCACACAAAAAAATTATGCCATGTTTCGTACAGTATTATCGCAAAATTAAAAATGGTTTGATAGAATTTAGCAACAGTTACGCTTAAAATTATCCGTTTTAGTCAGGGTTTTTACCTAAATGGTACGCAAAAATGATTCCGTTTTCGCATTAGGCAGTTTTCCGTTTTAAAGTATTACTTTACATAACAAAGTCCAGACCTGTGGAGTAACGGTTAGAGCGTCTGGCCGCGAAACCAGGTGGCCCGGGTTCGATTCCCGGTCGCGATAAGTTACCTGGTTGAGGTTTTTTTCCGGGGTTTTCCCTCAACCCAATATTAGCAAATGCTGGATAACTTTCGGTGTTGGACCCTGGACTCGTTTCACTGGCATTATCACCTTCATCTCATTCAGACGCTAAATAACCTAAGATGTTGATAAAAGCGTCGTAGAATAACCTACTAAAATAAATAAATACATAGGAAATCATTCCGTTCCCAAATTTATTTTTCGTTTGTCCAGGTTTTCTTTTTATAGAGGATACGTTCTAGCAAGGTTTTACCATAATAATAATAATAATAATAATAATAATAATAATAATAATAATAATAATAATAATAATAATAATAATAATAATATTATTATTATTATTATTATTATTATTATTATTATTATTATTATTATTATTATTATTATTATGAGAAAATTTCTGTTATGTGCTGCAGTACTGCAGTACCGCAATAATTTAAAAAAAGGACAAAAGAATGAACTAGGAAAGTTCAATCCGTTGGAATACGAAATGAACTACTCTGGGTTCTACAACTTTTCCCCCCACAATAATTATTATAATCTCTTCAGTTAAAGCAGGATTGCGTACTACCTTCAAAAAAGTTTACAATAACCGTACTCGATTTGAAAGCTATTATACAACAGGTATAGAATGCCTGTCTATAAAATATTAGGAGAATTATTTCAACTAAAGAAATAGACATAATGAATAATCATTATTTACTTAATATATATTGGTGCTTACAGTTGAATTAAAAATTATATATGCCGTAATATACAATGTTAAATTTAGTGAGCGAGTTGGCTCAGGCGGTAGCGTTTGAGACTCGCATTCGGTACGCATTCGGTACATTCGGAAGGTTCCGGGTTCAAACTCCTTGGCCGACCAATCTGACTGGGGTTTTTCATGGTTCCCCTCATTCACAAAGACAAATGCGGATTGTAAATTTATATTTCAATCACCAATATCAAAAACATTACATCTAAATCTTAGTAATACATAATATTTCATGTAATGAATTAACAAATAGTTATTGTAATTGCCCACATCTAACATTTTCCACACAAGTTAAATATTTAGGAATTATTATAGACCAGCATTTACGTTGGGATAAACAAATTGATTTCATGTGTACAAGTGTAAGAAAGACAATTTATAAATTCATAATACTTCGACATTTTATCACTAAGGAGGAATTGAGAATAATATTTAGCTTTGGTACAATCATTAATACAATATGGTATAATAAATTGGGGTGGAGTAGCATCATCTGTACTTAATCCATTAATTTTATCATACAGAAGATTAATAAAAATTTGCCTGACCAAAAATATGGATTACCCAACAAATTTAATTTCTACAGATTTTTCTAGTTTACTAACTTACTACCACAGAAATCAAATAAAACATAAATCTAATCGACATGAATATCGTACTCGAAGACAAAAGTCTACTTTCCCAATAATTGAGCCTAAATGTCATACAAGTGTAGCTCTCTTAAATATGGTGCTAGTTTCGATCCAAGACTTTATGATAAAATTACAAACCATTTTCTAAATTTGAAATATTTTAAAATTGAAGGTTTTAAAAAAGAAATTTGTAAAATTATCCATGATATATAATATTAACAAATGTATTTTTTTTTACCTTTTATTTCTGTCGACATCACTGGCTTCTGTCGGATTGTCAATTTATATTAAATGTGTATTTTTCTCTCTATTTCTCTTCTTTATTCTTGCTCTTGTGTTGTATTTATTGGTTTGAATTAAGTTACTTACTGTATTTAGTAAACTGTCTTTGTAAATTTTATGTTATATTATTGACTAAGACCAGTACACGAGCTTGGCTCTTACGGTATTGGCTAGAAACATTTTTGTTTTATAAATGCAATTTGTACTCGCTAGCTAGCTAGTTAAATAAATAAAAAAAATTTAAAAATCTGAATCAGTTACATAAACGCAATCCATCCACAACACACAACAGAAACAGGAAATCAGCAATAGGAAAACCGCCTTCTGGTATACCCACAGATCCTAAAACACGCGATATGACTACAGATGTTAAAGCATGTATAAATGAAACTTAACAAAGGGACTGTTAAATTTAATGTAGATCTTAGAGTTTAAATTTAGTAATATTACAAGCCATACCGGTGCGCTTCGCTGCACTTCTTAGAATTAAATTTTGACAAATCTAAATACAGCTTTGTAATTAAAACTATGGATTTAACTGTTATTATCATGCAATACTTCCTGGAGTTGTTCAGTCAACTCTACTTTTAAGATTGATACTATCCCGGTCGGAGCACGTTACCTGGTTGAGATTTTTTCCGGGGTTTTCCCTCAACCCAATGTGAGCAAATGCTGGGTAACTATCGGTGCTGGAACCCGGACTCATTTCACCGGCATTATCACCTTAATCTCATTCAGACGCTAAATAACCTAAGATGTTGATGCAGCATAGTAAAATAACCTACTAAAAAGTAAAAAAAAAACTGATACTATATTAGAGCTAATAGACAATTGGTCAGAATCTGAAATGAAATATACTTGAAAGAAATTAAGGCTCTCTCAGCTGTTTGCGACGGGTTTTACCTGGTGGCTCACGTTGTTGTTGTTTATCCTCGTCTCTGTCGCGCCGCCGGCAGAGGAGAAGTCCACTAACTCAGTCATACGTCGGTGGGTGATGGAGGATCTTGTCCCCCGGTAGAGGAGATCTCTTCTCAGGGACCTTGTGGTTTTGTGGGCGTAGGATGTAATGCGATGTTGGTAATTCCCACGAAAAGAAACCAAGGAGTAAAGTTCCACTATGTGTATTTATTCGGCTCACTTCCCTTGCTTGAGTCCAAGCGACGGAATACTGGCTGTTGTCATTCCGTGTGTTTTCGGCGTCTCGTCTAACGCCAGTTTAAAATCGCTGCCGTCAACTTATTGAGTAAATCACAAAGCTAAAAGGTGCGAAATCTACACTTTATCACTTCGTTCGGCTGGGAAACGGAGAATGATAAGATATACACGATCGGAACAAGTGCCGGAAATATTATTAATACTCACGCGATCGGCTCACAGGCCGTAGACTATATAAGTGAGTAAACACGCCACTGGCCGGCAGTCTTCTGACCAAAACACACGATCGGCTCACTAGCCGGTAATATTCTGAGAAAATACACGCTCGGCTCACAGGCCGGTAATCGTCTCCGAAAATACACACTCGGCTCACAGGCCGGCAATCGTCTCCGAAAATACACACTCGGCTCACAGGCCGGCAATCGTCTCGTGGGCACGCTCTCGGCTCACGTCCTTTTAAATGCTCACTAAGGTGACGCGCTCACCAGACGCTACTATTGTTTGCCAGATACAAACAACGCTACCAACGCGTTCCTAGACAGGAAAAACCCCTTTATGCTATACTAAAGTTCAGTAACCTACCTCGCGTCTACTGGTCTTAAATGCGTTAGGCGCCTGTCAGACTGAGTGAATAAAGAGCCTATTACGCGCTTCAATGATCCCTGTAGCGTAGGTTAAACAAACATCTCAAAGAAATATAGAAATATCTAAACTGAAACTATACTATAACTTATATAGGAGAAAAAAAAATATCTCACTATCGCCGGACCACCCGACTACAGCTTCAAGCTGGAAGAAGATTTGCAATTAAATGATATAAGCCCATGCTTGAACTTTAAATGATGGCGTAGAATTCACTTTATGTAACTTATTTCTTTTGCAGCAAACGATGCCACTTGAAATAAGATGTTGTACAGTCTTATATCATTTTATATAGTTTAAAAAGTGTGTTGATAACGGGTGTACTCCGATAATTACATTTTTAATTTGTTGTGGGGGCTCTTGAATTTCAGGAGGAACAACTTTTACAACAGCGGAATATAATCTGCTTGGCTCATTATCCAATTTTTTGCATTACACTTATTGCATAGTTTATTCATTTTATCTTTTTAACACAATTCAATTGAGCATAGTTAAATTAATGGAATGCTAGGCTAACGTACTATTACTGCATACTAAATCAATACACTCTCGTTGTTCATTAATTCTTTGAGATGAAAATGAATGTGGCAGGCCTACATAAACATTATTTTAAGAAATACAGAAAACGAATAATATACAGAATAGCCTATCACGTTTTCTGCGCATAAGAATCAATTTTAATCTTACTTGTTCTCGATTCTCTCAGAAGTTACTGTAATAACATTATATAGCATTATGTCCATCTAGAGAAACTATACTTTCCAATGATGAAATAATAATTGTACAAATCGGTTAATTGGCTTCTGAGATTATTTCATACAAACATAGGCCCCTTATAGACGAAGTAATTTGTTTTCATTTAATTACAGCCCATTAGGTGACTAATAAAATGCATTGTTAGTTTTTAAAACTCATTTATCTCATTGAATATCAGTACTATAAAAATTTTGCATACAATAAAACTTATCGGAAATCATTGTTAAAGAAACTTTTGTTATGTAACATTTTTCACGAAATTCAATAATAAGGGAGATATTTCGATTTATTTAATTCAGGCCCCCTTATAACCTCCTTTTAATAACGTATTTTAAATACCATACAGCCTACAATATAAGTTAGACGAACTTAATTTATATTCCAATTTTCATAAAAATCGGTTCAGCCATTATCGCGTGAAAAGGTAAAACATCTAGACAGACATACAAACAAAAATTTAAAAAAGCGATTTTTGGTTTCAGGATAATTAATTATACATGTTGACAGCAATTATTTTTGGAAAATCGAAAATTACCAGGAAAATTTCGGTTACAGATTTATTATTAGTAAGATTAGCAATAATAATACTATGCTGGGAGTTTTTCACATCTCTGCCAGAGTTCACTCAAACCCGTTTTATTTCGAAGGATCAGTTAATCTGAAATTATAGTAGAGACTCCGCGACGTGCAGTCAGCACTACGCCTACGCTTCGAACAGAATCTCACGTTGACAACGGACAAGCATCCATGCATTAGATTGCATTCGATCCCATCACAGTGGATTTAAAACAACGTTAAAGTTGAGCTGCGTCCTAGCAGCTACCGACGCGACGCGACGTTTTGAGATTTAACACGAATAGTACGTGATATCAGTAACATAGTAAAATGCGTTTTACGCATCACAGATTTGTTATGAAACGAAATCACTGGTATTTTAAATTGTTTATTACACATAAAATACAGCTTCTTGTATAAAATATTCTGAGCTTCCTTTAAGTCTGAGAAGGTGCCATAACATCTGCAACTTCTTTTTTCTCCTGAAATAGATGGGAAGAACTACGTAGAATACGTGGATCACGTTGTTGTAAAATTCACTTTGTAACGAGATACATGGATAGGCTCAAACTTTCGGGTACCACAGCTCATACGCTTGTAGAACATAGGAATAACTATGTTACCATCATCATCATCATCATCATCATCATCTTCTTCTTCTTCTTTTTCATCATCATCATCATCATCATCATCATCATCATAACCATTTCACGTATTAGACCTAGAGGTCTGTTACGGTCTCTATCCAGTGCTTTTTCGGTCTTCCCAAGTTTCTTCGGTCTCTTGGAGTATAGATTAAGATCAGTTTTGGCAAGCGATTGGAGGGCATCCTGGCAACATGTTCTTTCCAGTTCAGTATGTATTGTTCTAAGTACAGGGTAATTGAATCTACTTTTAATTCTTTTAAAATGTACTCATTTCTTTTATGGTCAAGGAGGGAGTAACCAGAGTAACCAGCAGTTCTCATAAATTGCATTTGGCTGTTGTAAGTCTCCTTTCGTCACCCTTTTTGATAGTCCAAGCTTCACTTCCTTATGTGAAAACTGGTCTGCAAGAGTTTTTTTATACCCTGAGTCTAGTGTATCAGTGGACTTTAAAAGGCTTAAAAATCTAATTGATTACACCTAGGATCTTGGTGAATTTGGGTGAATAATTATGCAATTAATGTTTATAGCGTACAGGTTTCGCAATATTTTATACCTGTTTTAATGCTTAAATTAAACGTATCTTGAAAACCCCTAACAGATAGAAACTTTTAGTGGAGCTTTTGAAAATTGAGTAAAAGATAATAGTTTAATTTCAGTTACAAAATGGCTCTTCGCTAGTGTTATATGTCTGTTTTTTGTGTACAGCTAGCTAATATAGTATTAGATTACAAATGTTTTACACTTAATTTTTATAAATGAATTCACACTAATAAGTCAGAACTATAACTACAATTTACAAGCATTTTCATGGCTGTCTCCTTCATTCTGTAGTTGTGCAGATAAAATCTGTAATAACTAATATTCAGCTAAGGAAAGAGTGTCATTACAACAAAACAAACGCAAACATTCTTACTAAATTTGTTAAAAAATACGGAATTATAATTCCAAGACATGCAGTTTATTTAATATACGAGCATGTTAACTATTTCCTTCTCACTAAAGTGAATAAGTGACAGAGAAGTGGCATAACTAGGTCAGTGACTGAAATTAATATCTAAACATGAAGCTGCACTGTTAATTGAAAGTACGTAGAAGAAAAGATTTTTTCCTTGCCCCGTACATCTGTGACATCTGACAGTGGGATATTAATATTGGAATGGCGAAGAGATTATCTCAAACAGAATTAAGGCTAAGAAACATAAAAACAGAATAAAGTAAAAGAAAGGCGAATCCGTAGAAATAATGTAAAACGCGCAGGCCTAAGCACCCAATCGATGCATCGCCCGTCTCCTGTGAACTGATGTCATGCTTTTCAGAGGAAAAATTTCGCACGAGACACAACAAAATTTTCTTTACAATAACTAATGAAGGATCCTTCATTCAATTCCATGCAAATTAAATAAAATTAGACGTATAAACACAAAGTTTTCAATAGATAATTAATTTACTTCTAAGTGTACATAGTGATATTAAATAATTATAATAATTATTGTTGACTAAAGTGAATTCTCGTAAAAGAGATACACAAGAGTTTATATTACCTTACGCATACACTCATCCTAGTAATACACGACATAACTCGCCACAGATGCACATCATTTACTGTTGTCAAAAAAAAAAAAGTGATCGCTTCCTAGAATCTAAGTTCCTTTCGGTTATCTTCGCTACAATTTGGAGACAGGCGATGTTACATGTTGGACCACTTGTCCTGATATCTACAGTTATATGTCACTATTGTAGCGTAGTGTTAGCGTTCTAGGCTGGTATTCATAAACTCGTGCGTTCGAACATAATCTAATCTTTTTTTTATTTTTTTTAAGGAGCGAGAAAATATAATTGCTCCTGTCTCTGTTATGACTGTTTTAGTAATTAACATCAGGTTCATAAATGTATTATGCCATGATTTCATCATTATTTATCATGACATTATGGCTGCAAATGGAAAGAAACAAAGATTTTATTCTCAACAAAAATATCTTTCGTGGCATAAATAAAACAAACTTACTAGCGTCTGCCTTAGAAAAAAAAAAAAAAAAAAAAAAAAACAGAAAACAAAACGAAAAGCCACGATTCAATATTTAGTTCCATTTTTATCCCATCTCGATCACATCTTGCTGTCGAGTGGGCATGAAATCGACTAGTCTTTTCAAATAGCGACTGTTCTCAGCCACGGCATCCCAGGTGTCCTGGACGAGCTTCCACAAATCATCAGGAAGTCTTGGAGGGGGATTGGCCAATTTCTTGCATATGCTTCTTTAATTGCGTCCACATATTCTCCAAAGGTTTCAAGTCCGGAGAGCGACGACAACAGTCTATCAGTTCGATATCCTGTCTCCTCGCAAACCAGTCTCGAAACAATTGAGATGTGTGGAATGGATGACTATCCTGCTGAAATTGAAGAATTCTAACAGCATATAACAACCTAGCATTGAGAACTATATAGCATTCCAGCAACTATTGATATTTCTGCTGATTCAATTTCCCGCGAATGCGATTGATTGTGCCCACTCCATGACGATAAATCCACCCCCAACACGACACGGACACTATACCACTCAGGGCACGAATGGCAACGTATCTATTGTCTAATCGAGTGCCAGGAGGACGATATACAAGACTGGGTCCTTCCTTTGTAGCACAAAAAGTAACTTCGTCAGAAAAGATTACCATTTTCCAATCCCGATCACCATTTCCCATTACAAAGACTAAACTCTTTTACTATATGCTACTCCTTATGAATTTCCCTAGGAATGGCACGTTGAGATCTCAAATTGGCGGTCCTTAAATGATTTCTTACGTTCTGGTCGTGGTCAGGAAAATTAACAACTGCCCTCAAATTAGCAGCGGTATATGCCAAACTCTGCCACTAATATAGCATTCTGTTATGGTGTTGAAATTTTTCTTCTGCCACTCCCAGGTTTTCGGTCAAAATTTGCCGAACGTTGATAATTTTTCACCCATCTCCGAGCTGTCCTTTCTGAAACATTGAAACGCCTACCTCTCTCGGATGCCGAAAACCCAAGGTGAATCACAGTCCGTATTAGGCTCGTTACACACTTGAACAGATCTCGCTAGCGAGGAATGTGTTGCGAGAAAATTCAAAGATTGATAACATGGATTCAAATGGACGTCCAAACACTGGAAGAGATTATCGTTCGAGGTGAAAACCTTGAGTGAGTTTCTCGATGAAATCGGTAACTCAGCGAATTTTCTTGACCCATTTATCAAATATGTTTAACATTTATATTCTTTATGACGAATGAATGTAGAAAAAGATGAAGAAGTAATATCACAGGTGGCGGTGAATTGTTTATTTTTATTGACAGTGAGGAAAGATAGCTAATAATTGCAGTCAGAAACTTTTCGAACTTGTACGATGTCACCCATAGCTCTAGTTATATGATACATGGGATGAAAACTATAAAAACACGACACTTAAAGAAAAAATCTGGATAAAAATACTGTATCAGGTGATCTGAAAATAAATAGGGCTGTATTTTATTTTGATGAGATTTAATAGTATTAATTATAACGTTTGAAATAATGTATCTAATATATGTCTTAACAGTTTACATAATTTTGATCAGAACATAGCAAAGAATCCTGTATCATATCATGAATGGAAAAAAACTGAGGTCTATTCAACCTGATATATCGCCTAAACGTATCATCATCCAAATCGAAATCAGTGTCCGAAACTCGCCCTTATCTTCGTGAGAACAATGTGATTTCTAAATATTTCTGGCTTTAATTTTAGGCCTACTTTTTTCGCAAACAAAATATGTTCGTAAAACTCCATTTCGTCATCGTCTGAAGATTCAGATTCAATATACTAGCGTTCGTAAATAATTTGTAAAGTACGACAATATACTTACAGGTTATATATTTAAGTACGCGACAATATATGTAAATACATAACCTATAATATTTCTCCCAACGAGTAATTACTATAATCAGAAAAATACTCTGCATGAAGGCAGTGCATAGATGATCATAGCGAGGTGTGATCTGTGATAGCGAGAACTAGCCAAGTGTGTGGAGGAAGGCTCTTCTCCTCTTTCTCGCAACACATTTCCCGCTAGCGAGATTTCTTCAAGTGTGTAACGAGCCTTACACTCTCTTTCTTACTGCAACTTTTTTGGAGCCATGACAGTCAAAGTCGCAGGCAGAAATGGCCTCGTGGTTTCCTCGAAGAGTCTTTTCCTCTAACTAGGTCTTAAAATAATGGAAAAACATTCACTATGATAAAAATACACATTTTTCGATTATAAAATAATAATATAAACACATGTTACAGTTTAATTAATAACTATATCATTTGCAGACATAAATGTCACAGTTAAAAAAATATAGTTCATAATCTTGACCACAGAGCCGTAATTGTTTTCCAAAGACATGTATTGAACTGTATCCACACAAGACGTCTTCAATCATCGCTTCGGTTATAGTTACAAATACTACTGCTGCTACAGCTGCTATTACAAATACAAAAATTATTGTCAAAAACTTAGCTAACCTTTTTAATTTACAATTCATGTTGATGTTCTGATAAACAAATGCTATATACTTTTATCAATAATTTTAAATAATCATTCTTAATGGCTTAATAAGAAATAAATATACAAACAAGTTGCATTATAACTGTTTTAAAATATATTTACGTGACATTTTATATGTCTTTTATTACTGGTGCAAACGTTTTCACCCTCCAGGGATACTATCAGGCTAGAATGACAATATCAGATATCAAAATCAAAAGTTAAAATAAAAATATGTGATGACAATGTGTATTGTACAATTGCATTTTATGGAGAAGATGGAGTGTGTTTCATGCTAAACATATCTGTATAACATAAACAAGCATTATTTTGTGTGTGAGAACTTAAGTTCTACAGTTGTAAATGACAACGTCGATGAAAGAACTAAAATCATTGAATATAACACTTAATGTAGGTCAACGTATCGACAGACTACCTAAAATTGCTATTGGTTGTAATTTTATTACATGATGTGAAAAAGATGGAAAGTACTTCTATTGGAATATCTACTTTAAACACTGTACTGTGTGTAAGAACTTTGTCTTCTACATTTTATTCATAATTGTAGAACACAAGGTTCTTATGTTCTGCAGTCGTAAATGACAACGTCGATGAAAGAATATTAAAACAATTGAATATAGCACTTTATGTAGGTCAACGTATTGACACACTACCTATAATGGCTATTGGTTGTGATTTTATTACATGATGTAAAAAAGGTGTGTAAGAACCTTGTGTTCTACAATTATTAATAAAATGTAGAACACAAAGTTCTTACACACAATACAGTGTTTAAAGTAGATATTCCAATAGAAGTACTTTTCATCTTTTTCACATCATGTAATAAAATGACAACCAATAGCCATTTTAGGTAGTTTGTCAATACTTTGACCAACATGAAGTGTTATATTTAATGGTTTAATATTCCTTCATCGACTTTGTCATTTACAACTGTAGAACATAAATTCTCAGACACAATATAGTGCTTGTTTGTATTATACAGATATGTTTAGCATGAAACACACTCCATCTTCTCCATAAAATGAAGTTGTACAACACATTGTCATCACATATTTTTATTTTTTAATTTTTATTTTAACTTTTGATTTTGATATTTGATATTGTCATTCTAGCCTGATGATGTCTCAGGAGGGTGAAAACGTTTGCACTTTTAATAAAAGACATAAATATTACGTAACTATATTTTAAAAGAGTTATAAAGTAACTTATTTGAATATGTTAAGCCATTATAGATATTGGCTACACATACACACACGCATGCACACACACACACACAGTTCATGTTACTGGAAAAACAAAGGAACTCAAAACTTAAAATTATTTCTTGTTTGATTCTTACATTCAGCTCTTCAACGCTTCCCACTCTGGTTGAGACTTTTCTTCAAATAGTCTCACAGAAGAAGTCCAGAGAAATTAAGTCAGATGATCTTGGAGGTCAATTAATGTCATTACAATGCGAAATGATGTGGTCTGAAATGAATTCTCGCAGTGTGTCCATGATAAGAGAGAAATTATGTGACATGGTTACATTCTGTTGATACCCAAGGATTTTCGGTTAACATTGACGCTCTTGAAGTTCAGGAATGGCAAATTTCTCGAAATTTGTGAGTAGCGTTCCCCATTCACAATTATTGGCTAGCCACCGACTGTTAAAAAAATTATGGTGCGATTACTCCCATCATTCGTGCACCGAAACATACCATAACATTTTCATTACATATCGACCTTCTGGATTGCTTGGTGACCTGTACCTAAAATTTTGCTTGTTTACGATCCATTTCAAATGGAAGCTGGCCTCATCAGTCATAATCAGGGAGTTCATTAATTCAGGATATCCCTCTAATCTATTTATAGCGAGTTTCAGGCCTGTACATGCACTGCCAGTCACGCTTGCTCTGTTGTTGAAAAATCTGAATTTTGTACCGGTGAAGTTGTAGGTCCATACTTCAGATCCTACACAGGCCGAACGTGTTAGGTAACCGGAAAAGCTCCATCCTGAACGAATTAAATAAGCTAAGAGACTTTAGGCATTCTTTTCTTACCTCATGAGTAATGCCTTTTAACTTTTCACTTATACCTTAACAATATTCATTTTAATCGAAGAGTTATTATATATTATGTTTTTTATAAATTCGACTAAAAATATTGTGGGGTATGTATCGAATACCTACTTTAACAAATTCTACAAAGGTTATAAATGTAAAAATGTTATACTCTATCTGTTTTTCAATAATTGGAAATGGTAAATATAATATAGTCCATACTTGGCCTAATCCATTTTGCTCTTTTAATGGAAGGGTTTCTGAAATGACTCTTAGGTAATGGTTTGTTAATTTTGGACATGTTTCAAATGACGAATTTAATAAATTTATTATTTTAAATTACTAAGTAACTTACTTATTTACTTAGGGCTTTTAAGGAACCCGGAGGTTCATTGCCGCCCTCATGTAAGAAAAAAATAAATACGCCAAGTAAAAAGAAAAGGAAGAAAATAGAGAGGAAAGAAAGAACGAAGAAATAAAATAAGAAAACAGAAGCAAAAATGTAAAATAGGGAAGGAAGCAAGAAGAGCAGTAGAAGAGAGAGTGGACAGATCCTGAATGTAAAGATAAAGAACAGAGGAGAAATATATATATATATATATATATATATATATATATATATATAATTTATTTATTTATTCTGGTAGAGTTAAGGCCATGAGGCCTTCTCTTCCACACTACCAGAAGTAAAATACATAATGAAATAATGACAAAAACAGGAAAGTCATACTTAAATATAAATATCATTTTCATACACATTAATAAGCTTACACGGGCTATAATGAAATATTAACTGAACATGATACATAATTAAGTTATTTACAATTCATATCCTAATTCTACTTTATGATAGGCCTAAATGACAATTTATATGCACAGAATAACCTCTAAAGATCGGCTAACACTCACAAATCAATTTCATGAAAAAGTATGTAATTCTTAATTTAAATTGATTAACCGTTCGGCAATCCCAGACATGACGAGGTAAAGAGTTCCATAGGCGACAAACTGACATATATACTGTAATATATACTGTATATATACAAAAAATATATAAAATATATACTGTATATATTAAATTTTATTCTGTGGAAGGATTTTTTTAAAGCAACAGTAATCACTTCTCAACTTAGCATACGAAATTTATCCTACAAACTTGTACTTTGTGTTAAAAAATCTAAGCATTTCTCAAACAAAAGGTTGAGGAGGCATACTTCTAGAGACTTCGACATTGTGCTGCTCCCCATGATACTCAAAACTCTTCAAGAATATATCACAACACCTTATTTGTGACTGATGATGATGGTTGTGATGATAATTATGATGATGGTAAGAACTTATTCAAATAAAACTCCTTGTAATCCCAACAATTTAATTTACTTCACAAGTCATCGCTGTAATGTGGAAAATCAATTTTATGCTGACGTTTTCACGAATAATGCGCAGTTTCTCGTTGGATATGCTGCCTGCTGTCAGAAACATGAAAATGGTATTAACTCCGCGATGTATTTTAAATATACATCTTCCCTTTCGTTCACACTAGCATGTACCTACTACACGTAACCTACTAAAGCTACTCGACACTTATGTGGACGTCACAATATAGACTACTGAAATGAATGAGTTTGTCAAATTTGTCGCGACAGATTGACTGTTACTACACACGTAGCTGACAAAATTAGATGTCATTTTATTACTATTCTGTAAGATTTTTCGCTGCCGACAGCTACAGATTTTATTTCATTAATATATTCAGTCACCACAAGAAGATACACATTTCTAATTCTTTATTCAACATACACATTAAACCACAGACTCTAAATTGGTATGTTCAGATAAATGTAATTTTAATGATCAATATGTGAGTACAAATTTGAAACTTGATAATTTTAGAATTAATTGATCTCGCTGATTCACGCATATAATCTTGTCTCCCCTCCGTCGAGCTATTTGATGAGTTCGAAAACGTTGTGGTGACTGTCACCTTAAAAGTGTCATTTGTCACATCTCAAATTCAGACTTTTCACTATGATTGCTCTATGATAAAGAAAGTGCTAGATATATTAGTGGAAGTACGACGTAGACCGGTACAGGAGCAGTTGGCAAGGTCGAAACTTCCTCTTTATTTGTTGATTATTGTTAGAATTCTCGAAACTTATGATAAAGAAATAAATAAGTGGGACAGTTACGGAAGAAGAAGAAGAAGAAGAAGAAGACGAAGAAGAAGTAGATGACGCAAAGACAGAAGTGTTATATGAATGAACTAACAACACAGAAATGAAAGAAGAATCCAATTTCATATCAATATTTCAATAAATAGTGCAATGATAAATACAAATGTAATCCTTCTCTACTGAATAATAAAACGTGAAATTAATTAATTAATATGCAAATGAATGATTAAATGACAAATAAACTTAAAAATAAATAAATTGGAAGGATGATTTGAAATACTCACGAACAAATTAATGAACGAATTTGTAAATAATAAATAGGCAGAAGTCCAGTGTTGCCAATTCAGTATTTTCCCGCTAGATCTGGTGATTTTCTATTTTAGTTTAGCGGGTAAAATTGATTAAATTTGTATTACTAGTATAGGGATTTAGCGTTTTTTAGCATTTACAGCGGGAAAATAATGTCACTTTACATTGACAGTATAGAAATTTGGCGATTTCTGGACCGTTTCATAGCGGGTTATTAAGAATCGAGTTGGCAACACTGGACATAACAACGAATGAAAGAATTTGTATATTAATCAGTTTTAGCCGTTTACAGAGTCTGTCAGCGCAATTTACAATTTACACATTTAGTTGGGCTACGTCGCTATTTTAGATATAACGTTTGGAGTTATCTATGCAAGAATAATTATCAGATCTAAGAATTTGATAATTAACAATTGAATTTAAAGAGCTTTTGAAGATAACTCCTTCATTTTGCAAAGCTATAGGCCTATGTTTTGCAATATTTAAGAACTCAATACCTCCTTCCAGACACTCTATGCTAGCTTATTAACTTAACACAGCCTCAGAAGAAACAAGAAGCGAAAGCTTTTGGTTCCATCACACACATGTTAACACGAACTTCCTACGAATTACTAGAAAAGTAATATCATGAGTGTCCCAGTTGTTCACATCATAGAAACACACTTTCATGAGGGAAGAATCTATTTTGTTATACTTCATGCTGTTTAATTACAGGGATGTGTAATTGACTATAAAGAAGTCGCCTATTTCTTCCAAATACGATTGTTTTATTACGTTTAAAAGATTCTATATCAACGGAACAGATATTGAAATGAAAATGGGTAGGACACAATACGATTCAACCAGAAGCGCTGGGCACATGTAGGAACGGTATGGGACCCGAGAATTGGAGAACGGCACCCAGGAAGGAAGAAAACAAGAAACAAGATGGACAGACGAAATTAAGAACACTAGCAGCCTCTCTGTCTCAACCAGCGCAAAATCGTAGTGTGGAGAAAACTTGAGAAAGTGCATAAGTACTGTACCGGTACTTCGTTCCACAATTTGTGACAGGAGATGTAAAAATTGCTGACAGAGGAGGAGAGAAGTATAATTGCTATTCAACCAATGGCAGAGGTTCCATTCTACGCTTGTTTTGAAGTTGAGAGATCTGAAGCGTTCTACCCCCGACCAACTTCAAAATAAGCGTGGGATGAGACCTCTGCCATTGGTTGAATAGCAATTATACTTCTCTCCTCCTCTGCCGGCGTTGTTTACTTCTCTTGTCAAACTTCATGGAACGAAGCAGTGGTTGCCAAACACCACGAAATGGTGACGTAATAGAAATGCAACCCGCACGCCACTATTACAGAGGGAGGGGGTGCAGTGGATATTTCCTCAGGTAATATAATAAATGATATCGCGGCGACGGACTGTGACCGGAATCACAAATAACTGTGAACAAAAATCAAATTTCGACTTGTTAAGTTAAGCATAGGTGAATATGAATTTATGTTCTTTAACACATTTTGGAGAATGCTGTGACAAATAGCTTTTACTTTTTTTGAGCAGCAAGCTACTGTATATTTAAAAGAGTATGAACGATTTTTTTCTATCACATCTCGCTCCGGTTCAGTCATAGACAGAGAGGCTTACTATGTGAGTAAATAAGTGGCAATTGTTATTGATTTATTGTGTTGTGAGAATGTAATCAATTCAGATAAATACAACATTCCTCGTCGCTTGTTCTGAATTGCCGTTCGTAGACGTTGAAGAGTCACGCTGTATGAGGCTGCAGTGATAGTCGTGCCACGTTCTATGAATTCCACCAAGAGAACTCCTTTTCGGTCCCAGAACACAGTAGCCATACACTTTCTGACGGAGAAGGTTCGCTTCTTTGGTTTACTCGGAGAATGAGAATGCATCCACTGTTTAGATTGCTCTTTTGTTTCTTCAATTTTCAAGTGGACCCATGTCTTGTCTCCTGTGACAATTTTGTTCAAAAAATCTTCTCTATCAAAGTAGCGCTGGAGAAACGTCAAGGCGACGTCCATTCGCTGTGTTTTGTGATGGTCGGACAGCATCTTGGGAAACCATCTCGCACACAGTTTGCGGTAATGAAGTCTCTCAGTCACGATGGTATAGAGAGCTGACCTTGAAATTTTGGGAAACGAACCATTCAACACAGAAATTGTGAACCGGCCTGATCCACTCGCTGAACAAGATCATCGGTTGACACTCGCTTCCTTTCCTGACCGCTTGCATCATGAATTCTATACGTCCTGCTTCGAAGTTCCTGCACATTACTCATTCGTCGATGAATTTCGACTGCATTGCACCCCTCCGCATAAAGACATCGAATTACAGCACGCACTTCACATTCGGTGGGAGACTCTATTGTTGTAGGCATGTTTACGTGCTCACTACGCGCTCAAAACTGACAAGTGCGATGTGACGCGATCGACTAGAGACACTGCGCAACACATCTGCGCAAAGCTTCATCAGATTTTCACTGTGGTTTTCTTTTCGCGGCCGTTCGGACCTTGAAAAAAAATAGCCCTCGTAGATATGTGAAGTAATAATTGAATCACTTAGAATCAACTGAGGTTTATCAACAAATCCGATTTGTCAGAAAAGACGAAAGACTATTGCAATTAGATTCCAAACGGTGGTTTTACTACTAACGTTAAGGCAGATAAATTCCAGTTTGACAACAAACGAGCAGTTTATCACATTCCCTGCGAAATTCCGCACTGAAACATATCTTAATTCCATATATCTTAGTTTGGACAGAGTGCAATTTGATTCTGGGCGACTCAATTATTCTCTATATCTATGTACTATTAACACTTATTTATGTTAAATAGATTGGATTCTTTGTATGATGTAGAAACATTAAACTCCATTCTTACTCAATTTTCTTATGTTCTCATTATCCGTAATGACGTTATTGACTATTAAAAATAAATAAATTATATTAAATTTAGTCTCTTGGGGGGGGGGACTTAACTTTCAAATGGCGAAAGTTGTGACTAAGCCTTGACAGAAATTTAAAAGTAATGATAAGTAACAGCAGACGTCCAATAATTACAAATATAAACTCAGCAAAGATGTGAGCATACAGCAAAGATGTGAGCATAAAGTTAGCATGGCTAAACACTGTGATGCAGTTTAGCCATAAGTAAAAATATAACTCTTTGAGAGAGACAACCATCCGGAACGTCATTTAGCGTAAGGAAACGCTGCTCTGCCTCTAACAATAAAACAAGGCAGAAGGAAAGATTGTGGCGAAAATGACCAAAGGATCAGCTAGAGAGCGTTTCTCAAACTTTTTTGAAGTACGGACCACTTTTTTAAGTCAGAACAGTTCCGCGGACCCTTACTCTTGATCCCTTCGAAAGCAAAGTTATCATTTTTGTAGCATATTTTAATACCAGTATACTTATATTTTAAAATAGAATTAATTAATTGTAATACTTTTGTAATTATATGTTTTGTAACCAATCACAAGTAACTTATAACAAATTCTGTGCATTATTGATTCATCGTTTGCCTGCTAGCAGCTAGTTGTTTGAAATTCTTCTTATGTGGTACACGCTAGTAGTTGTCCATGTCTCTGTTAAATAGTGCCCATTATAAATAATGGAAAACTGGCTTCGATCCGGATCTTTGAAAAGAAAGGAACATGATGTGCTTCATTTAGGCAGTGCTAATAGTTCAGAAGCTGTGTGCGAAGAAATACATATATTCATTATAGTGCCATTAAAGAAATATGTAGTCCTAGTGGTAGCTATTGAAAGAAAAAATACTTACGTAAATATGACGAGAGTTATTTGGAACTTGTATTTATTTGGTGTGGTAATGAGAGCGAACCAAAACCTCGGTGCGTTGTTTGTTACGAAGTGTTTTCAAACGAGTGTATGAAACTCGCGAAATTGAAACGGCACTTAGAGACGAAACACGCAAATGTAAAAAGTAAACCTGTCGGATTTTAAAATAGGCGGAGTCTAAAATTTCTTATATCGTAATCTGGAAAAACAAATTTAAAAATTAATGCAGTAATATGCCCGATTTTTAACAAGTAAAGATGCAATTTTGCACGTTCTATTACTGGTGTACGACGTACAGTATGTGATTATTTAAATATGCATACTGGGTATCGGCAAAACTATTAAGAAAGTCATCAGTACATGAAAAGGTTCGGTACTTTGGTCCTCTGTTATGAATTGGGGTGGTCCATGGCTGAGTTACAGGCTCGGCGCCAGATATGCAGGGAATTGTGGCTAGAAACGCCACGTTCATAGTGCTTTAAATCCCTCTTTTGTTGCTGAGACTAGAGTGGAGAGTGGTAGATGAGTAGGGTAAGAAATTTCATAAAATATTAGTACTGGGAGAAAAAGTGAAAGACAATTGCCATGTGTCATTTGCAAATTCTGAGATTTTCAGCTATAGTGTGATACGCAATTCGTTTGAATTTTATTTGTTCTTCTGTCTTTTTTGAAGGACCACAAGGGCAGAACTCGAGGACCACAGGTGGTCCGCGGACCATAGTTTGAGAAACGCTGACTGCTAGAGTAAAGAAATATTAACATTGCAGGTCTACAAGAAAATAGAAACTGATTGGATTCAAGAATGATCTACAATATTAACATTTTAATATAAATGTGTAAGGCTTTGCTGATAACAGTTCCAGTGCAATGTTCTGTTATTGGTTGATTACTTGTTCAACATGTTAGCCGTTAGACTAGCTCCAGGCAGTGGTAATTTATTTTACAATATTACAGTGGAAGAATATTCGCCGTCTATAGTTCGGGTCACCTTACTTCATGTCCTAAGGGTGAAACCTAACCATTTTTTCCCCATTACTACAAATGCTAGTGAATTGTAGTGATTTTCTAGTTAGCAGGTTGAATTTTCTTTTGCCAACTTCTTTTCGAATTTCGATACTGACAAATGCTACAAATCGTAGTGATTTTGTAACTGGTATGTTGGCAGCTGAGCCAAATATCGACAAATTTGTCAGTACTGGAGTTCCACGAAATTAAAATTGTACTAGATTTCTGAGCCGGTTACTGGAAGCTAGTGAAATTTGAACATGCTAATAATTAATTAATATCAGTGTTAATATTAATGCATAATAGTTAATACTAATAATTCCATGTGGTCAAACAACTACACTTTTAGGTTAGGTCTCGTGAGTCAATTGTTTAGTCAAGCCAATGAATTTCGTATTGCCAGACAAAATATATGACATGTTGATCCCTTTCCCGTACAGTTCGCCTACGAAAATATGTTACAAATTATTGAATTATTTAGAAAAACCTTCCAACATAAAGTACTGTAAGTAAATAAGCCATTTAGTACGTAGGATCGTGTGATATCTGATAACAGTTTGCAACACTGACAATTCGGCAATATTTGCTAATTAGCAACTGTTTTTATGTGACCCTCACTATAGTTCAGAATACACTCCATCTTATTGATCTTTTACTTATTTTCTGTATGTTTCCTAATTTTACAATGTGATGCTTCTGTCACTGCTCTGGCTTCTGTAGTCTCACAGAGACAGCTGTCTCCAAAACATGATATTTTAAAAGCGATACAATTCATTTGAGCTCTGTCGTATTATTTTATATTACAGGCTCCACGTTCATGACTATCGAAATGGAATGAAATGGAATTTTTGGAGGGGGCACTACGACCCAGCACTGTGATCTTTTCATGAATAAGAATATTATGAAACCCTCAAACACTAAGATTCGCTGTGTGCCAAGGTTTCGAGCTGGCAATCATTCTTCCCTAAGCCAACCCCCTACGTGCGTCATTAGCCGAAATGTTGTAGTTGCCTAATATGGCAAACAGGAGAACCTTGAGGAAAACCCCGATAGTAACCTTGTCCGCGTCAAATGTTAGGCCTATGGATATTCCAATGAAAAATCCTAGGCCTAACCGGGACTCGAACTCGGACCGCGTGGCATGCTGAAGGTCTGACCACTCAGCCACAGTAGGGAGTTTCCCCCTACTAAAAGCTATGCTAATACTTTAATCTGCCTGAGCTGGATGTGAATTCCAGTACTTCCACACATGGCGCCCCTGGAGCACTGCTGCAGCCTGGATGTAGGTCTTTGCTATTAACAGCCCCGCCACTTCTCTGAAGATTCTAGTCGCTTGAGTCTTCTCGGGTTGCTTCTACCCCCAGCGGAAATCAAGACGCCATGTGTAACTGACGTCTATTGTGTGACTCGACGCTTGTCTCCGGATCTGTTACCTGCTCCCGTGATAACCAAATGTCGATATTTGCAATGAAACCTCCCTGAGAGCTTGACAAAATGTTGGTTATGGGAAAAATGTGTAAGACAATCGAGACATTAGACAATATGACGCCATGAAGAGTACTGCATTTTGACTTCAGACGTTTCAAAATGATTGGAATAATTCGTTAAAAAATACATTAAGATGCCATATTAATCAACATTGAGTTATTTAGTTTATAATAATATGGCATTGTTCGCAGTGCACTGTACGTGAAAATTCTTCGACAATGAGAGAGATGAATATGATAAATTATTCAGTAATATCAGCATGCAGACAATGTAGACTATAAACAGAATTAAGAACTATGCGTAATTAATTTATTGCTAATTAACTGAACACGATATGCGGCTTATGATTAATACTTGCAGCTTGTTTTAAAGAACATAATTATTAAGCACTTCTTTATTTGTATTAACTGGACCGATTTGATGTACAATGTTTGTTAAAATTGGTTAAATTACTTTTTATTAACTATCTTATAATTTGAGAACTTCTTAATTTTATCCTAAAGGTCCGTTTTGATGTACGATTACGTTAAATTTGGTGAACGGTTTCTAACTTCTTACAGATATGCTCCTTAGTTCTCCTTACTCTTCTATTTCTACCTTTAGAGAAGAAGGTTGAAATATGGGCTACCATTTTGTTTTCCTCATAATAATGAAAAATGGTGTAGCATATTGCTTGGAAATCTTTATTGGCATACAAAGTAATAATTATTCATATACAGTTTGTCCAGTCTTAAAGGTCAATAGTTGCAATAGATATTTGCATATAATTACTTTCTGAAAGAATTACGTACCGGTCCTCTATAAGTAGTGGGGTCTAAATATGGGCTACCACAAAAATTAGAAAAAAAAAATCGAAAAAAAAACAAACAAACACAAGTAGGGAACCTGTGTCACATCAAGGGCAATATTCAGTAACAAATAATGCAAATCACGATAGTGAAAATACGGGACTTGTTAATGTGCGGGTAATATGGACTACCTATCCCATATTTGACACATAGCGGTAGTCCATATTAGCAGCATCGATTCATGAAGGTTTTTAAGATTATGTATGGCAATTGTTGTCCTAAATAGATATTACTCTTATGCCATGTGATAGAGCTATTCTTAATCAGTGCAACACATCAAGAGTGATTTCTAAACACGAAATATATTTCTTTAAATAAAATTGAAACTACATATCTGCAAAAACTTTGAAATTGATGAAAAACACAAAGAACACACCTCATCCACACTACAAAGGCAACTGGTTTGTTTCTTTTTGTGCACGCAGACTGATGGACACGAGATGTACTTTTAGAGCTTTTCCGTTATGTAACAACACCATACATATTAAAAAACGAAGTAGCCCATATTTCCACCTTCTCCGTCTATAGTATATAAATGTGTCACTAAGATAAAGCGAACACATGTAATCAATAATTTAATTGAGGCATCGTGTAAGTATGCTCTAAATCTGTGGTTCCCAAAGTGGGGGTCGTATAAAGAGCTGAAGGAGTCGCTAGATGATTTACAAAAAAAAAAACACACTTTATTAACATACATTTATTTTATAATTAGGAACATAAACAACGTTAAACATATATACAAAAAATGCTTCAGTACGACTTATCAAGTAAAATATAATTAATTCGATAAATGTGCTCGTTTTTCAGAAAGTAGCTTCTCAAATCTGAACTCTGTATTCGATGCACAGAGAGTGATCTTATAACTTTATACCTGAAGGGATGTATTGCTTTTGAATAATTTCAAGGGAAAAATTGTTCCGGGGCCGGGTATCGGTCCCGGGACCTCTGGTTGAACGTACCAGCGCTCTCCCAACTGAGCTACCCGGGAACTCCACCCGACACCGTCTCTACTTTTCCCTTTATATCCACACAACTCTGCTTTACAGGGAGCTTCTCCTGAAAGACTAGATTTGCATAATATATACGTCACTGTGTACGTTAACAGAAAACCACAATTCCAAGTCACACAGAGTTTGTGTGCACTCGATGTGGGTCTCTGACGTTTCGTCAGCCTACGCGAGTTGTGTGGATATAAAGGGAAAAGTAGAGACGGTGTCGCGTGGAGTTCCCTGGTAGCTCAGTTGGGAGAGCACTGGTACGTTCAACCAGAGGTCCCGGGATCGATACCCGGCCCCGGAACAATTTTTCCCTTGAAATTATTCAAATCAGCTTTACAGGGAGCTTCTCCTGAAAGACTAGATTTGTATTGCTTTTGTTTCCACGACAAACAAAGACAAGAGACTTATTTTGTAAAATACGAAGTTGCAGGTAAAAAATAATTAATTCGATAAATGTGCTCGTTTTTCAGAAAGTACCTTCTCAAATCTGAACTCTGTATTCCATGCACAAGGAGTAATCTTATAACTTTATACCTGAAGGGATGTGTTGCTTTTGTTTCCACGACAAACAAAGACAAGAGACTTATTTTGTACAAATACGAAGTTGCAAATAACAATTTTTAGAGCTTCTTCTGTAAAAATCAAGACATTTCTACATTCTTTAATCATAATCTGTTCTATGCTCTGCGAAAAAGTGTAGTTTCAGCTTTCCATTAGTAGATATATATTCTGATCAATAGTAGATATATAGTTCAATTGATTATTTCTTCAATTTTTGTTTTTAATTTCAGCCAGTTGATTGAAATCGTTCAAAAATGGATTCATTATTAATCTGTGACAGTCATAATATTAAATGTTCTGAGTTTCTTCCGGAAAATACTGGAAAAACTTTCTTTTAAAACCATGCAAATTTAATTCAATATCTGCAAGAACTAACTCAGTATATGTCGTAATTTATGTAGCTGAATTTTCCATGAGTTCTTTTTGTCAAGTGAAGTCGACCAGAAACCAAGTTTCTTTACAATCCGTTGGGTAACAGAAAGCTCAGGCATAATTTTCTATGCGTATTGAACTATTACTACAGCGCCAATATGGTAGCAGTTTGAAGTACAAGAAATGGTGTTTACGTAATATCTCGTGCCATTGTTGCATCATATACTTCTATTTTGTTCGTTCTTTCGGTCGTATCCAATGTTTTTGAGTAAAATTATCATTGTATTTGATTTTAAATACATTTTTAATTTTTGAATGGGGTTAAGTACCGATGTGGTAATGGGGGTGGAGGTCGCAATCAGAAGTCTCGCTGAAAAGTGGGTCGCGCCTATAAAAATTTAGGAACTACTGCTCTAAATAGTTTAGGCCTATTGTTTCTTATGGAATCAGTGAATGTGTCCAACGTAAACTCAAATTTGCTATGGAGAAGGAATATCATCATCTATTTACATCGATATATCTGCCACAGTTGATCTGTTACCGTTCATAAAAGCGGCATTGAAAGTACGCTCGAGAGGGTTCGAGTCAATTTTAATTTATTGTCGCGTGACCACTGTTGCCAAATCGATTCTTAAAAATCCGCTGTGAAACCGTGCAGAAACCGCTAAATTGCTATATTGTCATTGTAAAATTATATTATTTTGCCTCTGTGAGTGCTAAAAATACCCGCTAAATCCCTATATCAGTAATACAAATTCCATAAACTCTATCCGCTAAACAAACGCCGAAAAACGCTAGATCTAGCAGAAAAACCGCTGAATTGGCAACACTGCGCATGACGGCACTCGAGCAGTTCGAGCAGTGCTCATTAATATCACTAGGCTAATCAAGTATGAAATAACTGTCAATTTAAAATGAATTCATGTAGTTATTCTGATCGAAGAAGAGCAAGCCAGAGTATTAACCCAGATAAGACTGACGTCCTACATATAGGACACCGGACGTTTCACACAAATATGATAATAACATTGACTATGACAGACTAAATATAAGAAAAAAAATTGGAGGCAATTTATAACACATAAGGATTATGGTATCATGATTGCCGACTATGAAAATCTTACACAGCAATGTTAAAAAAATAAAACGTCCAGGTCCTATATATAGGACGTCAGTCTTATCTGGGTTAAAACAAAGTAAATTCTCATTTCTATTAGAAATTAAAAGTGGAACAATTCCATAATATAATTTATTAAGTGTAGAGATTCATGAATGAAATATGTTTAAATAGTTTGAATGCATATACTGCATATTAGAGGCAAAGAAGCAACGTTCCAATTCATAATATAATTTTATGAAAATATGTTATATTACGAGGGAGAGTCAAAAAATAACATTAATAATTGTTTTATTAATTTAATATGTACATTAAGACTACAAACACTTCAACATAGTATAACAGGAACACTTGCATTGAACGTACTGGGGACTATGTTGAAAAGTGATGAATTGTTTGTAGTCTTATTATACATATTCAATTAATAAAACAATTGTTAATGTTATTTTTTGACTCTCTCTCGTATTTTATCTAGCGATAATTTCCACAAATTCGATCGGAATCACCTTACTCTACATATGTATGTTATGTATGTATGTATGTGTGTATGTATGTATTTTATTTTTATTTTATTGGGTTATTTTACGACGCTGTATCAACATCTAGGTTATTTAGCGTCTGAATGAAATGAAGGTGATAATGCCGATGAATGAGTCCGGGGTCCAGCACTAAAAGTTACCCAGCATTTTCTCGTATTGGGTTGAGGGAAAACCCCGGAAAAAACCTCAACCAGGTAACTTGCTCCGACCGGGATTCGAACCCGAGCCACCTGGTTTCGCGGCCAGACGCGCTGACTGTTACATCACAGGTGTGGACTGTATGTATGTATGTATGTATGAATGTATGTATGTATGCATGCATGCATGTATGTATGTATGTATGTATGTATGTATGTATGTATGTATGTATGTATGTACATAATATATTGTAAATAATATTAATGTCCCCATTTGTAACTCAATTGGTAGCAATAATTATAACTATCTATACGGCAGTTAATGTCTCAGAAGCGAAACTGCATATTTATCTCCTTTGTTTAAAAACTACTTGTACATACCTTCTATTCTGTTTTGTGGAATGCTGACCACATGATGAAGAAATAATTTGTAAATTTCAGGTACAGTGTAACCATAATTACAGCGAGGACAGAAAGGACAACAGAACTCAATTCAGAAAGTTGGAGATTAATTATATTAAGTCTGATTAAAGAGCAACTATCACCGAGTCTCTAAAGAACCATACAGTACATTCCATCAATATACATCAATGTAAGTTGGAATATATTCCACGAACAGTTGAAAATCGTTGAAATAGAAAGGGAATTTTTTATCCCTTTTTAAATAGGCCTATATAACGTAGAATAGCACAAGCTTTGGTTTTTCGTTTTAGGACTTCATAATGCTTTTCAATTCAGTTCTATGAACTCATGAGTTCTAGCCGGCTGTCTGTCCAAGGAACTGTGTGCAAACATCTTGATAGTACTAAATATGAAGATGAAGCAGAGTATGTGGTGAACAGGGTAAGGAGTTCACTATGATGCAACTGTTAATTTATAAATAATAATTACTTCCTTCATGCACACACCATAATCGTTCAATTACCGTCAAGGAACTAGAATTGGTTCCTGCATCAAAGACAGTCTATGAAAGCCTACTTGGCCGGTCTTCAAATCAGTTTTTCTTGTATTATACGTACTGGTCAGTACTTTTCAGCGGCAACCTGCCACACAAGGAATTTGCAGACGATCTAACTATCTAACTTCCCTGCTGAGCTCGCTAACAACTTGATTTTTTTTCACTCTAAGTCGATCGCGAAAGAGCACTCATGGCTTCCCAGAAATTCGAGATGTTACGGAAAAATCTACAACGTCCATGTAAGCAAGAGTGTGACTTCTACTCCGACATTTTGTAGCACATTGTCTTCCATTGCCATTCTAGTAGACAGTTCTCCTACGAGCAATTAGATTTTCCGCTAACAACGGCTTGTCTTGCCCTTGTGAATATAAAAGGTTCTCTTGACAAATTATCAAGTACTTGACGTTCGGTAGTTCTCTGAGTGCAATCTCTCCGCCTCTGATATTAAGCTTCTTGTCAGACCACACTTTTGGATAAAAGGTAATTTTCCCTCAACATAGAACTAAGTTTCAGTCCCTGACGAAGGATTTGGCCACCTTAAACCATTGCAGACACTCTGCGTATCTTCTATATTTCGGATTTCTCGGGTAGTCCCAACAGTTCGATAACCGATGCTTCAAATGTTTTTGTCGAGTGCACTTAAGCACTTCCGTATCTTTTCTGCATCTTATTTTCGTCTCGGGTACCAGCTCGAAATTCAAAATTTAGTACATATTCGTCCACGAGACTACTCTCTCATTTAATTCATTAATATCCGCAAATCTGCTCTTGATTTAACCTGTCCATACTTTCATACTTGTCAACACCTTTGGAGTAACGGTTAGCGTGTCTGGCTGCGAAACCAGGTGGCCCGGGTTCGATTCCCGGTTGGGGCAAGTTACCTGGTTGAGGTTTTTTTTCGGGGTTCTCCCCCAACCCAATATGAGCAAATGCTAGGTAACTATCGGTGCTGGACCCATGACTCATTTCACAGGCATTATCACCTTCATTTCTTTCAGACGCTAAATAACCTAAGATGTTGATAAAGTGTCGTGAAATAACCTACTAAAATAAAAATAAAAAAATCTTCATACTTCTCTCTTTCTAAAATTGTCTGGTCTGCTACAAGAGTTCCGATATAGTAAACATCTCCCTACACCGTCGGCGTCCGGAGTCGCCTAATGCACTTCATAGTTCCGATAGGTCTCCCCTTAACACCTCGCAATCGGAATCGCTTGATGGGCTATTGAAGTCGCGATAAGACGATTGGTACTCTGATATTTTCCTTCTACCATCTCTTCTTGTCCTTGTCTTATATAAAACTTCATGACATCATTCCTTCGTCCTCCATTCGCCTCCATATCAACTATTACTCGTTTTCCCACCTGCATGAACCAGTGGAAACCAGAATTTGTTAAATTAGTAATTATACTCTTATAAAAGAAATTTCTGAATCTATTTGATCACCTCTGTGTTTGTCCCGTTTCACCTCTCTTTCACTTTCACACTAGAGGTAGCAACTGTCATTCCACAATAACTAGTTGCTAACGCATGAGCCAGAAGTATGTTATGAGTTTATGTAAACCTAGAACTTGAAAACGTGTTTCTTTTGTTACAGGTCGTTGTACTGTAAAGATATGAGAAGCTACGTCTCATACACGCTGCTGGCGGCGTTGTTTCTAATGGCTGATATCAGGAGAAGCTTCGTCGATCCAGCTCCAGTGGAAAATGAAAGAGGTTGGTACTCTTGCCACATCAAATATTAGCTCTAATATTGGACTTTCGTGATCTGCTCTCTATGCAACTCGAACGAAATTATCTTTTCAAAACAGAGGTTCTGTTCTACTTCATTGCAGAAGGTTGTGGATTTATGTGCAAATCCTGATTCTATATGCTTACAAAAATTGCCACTAGCTTCACTCTTCCATTTTCACGAAAACTGCGCATGATACTTCTCACGATTACTGCGACATCTGATTATTATATTACTAATGTGCAATATCCACTTTATTAAAATCTCTTAGTTAAACGTAATGAAAAGAAACAATTCCAACTTGGCAAGAGTCCGTGAACATACACGGAACTCACTTTCTAACAGATTAAGAATTTTGTTGCATAGAGTTCTTAGAATATGGAGACATAAGTGATTTGAGATAGAGTGAATAATTTCTTGTTGCTTATGCATTTTACTAGATCTATATCGCCTTGTGAATTTAGAAGATGCTGGCTTGTTGTGAGATGAAGTTCAAAGTAATTAAACTTCATAAAATAATGAATTTGGATAACCATTTATTCAGCAGATAAATTGCAGGTTTTTTATGAATGATTATTTCTGTTGGTTCCATGTTGAGATCTTGGTGAAGGAACTTGTTCCATGTTTTATAATCTGCTCTTATGATAGAGCGAATGACTGTTCTTTATACAACCCGAAGGCTACTTAACGATTTTTGTTGATTGAAGACCAGGCAGAGTAAACATGTAGAATGGAAGCTCTTATTATCATTATGCAGAATGTTTTCTTTGTCCATAAACTTAAAGAGGGCAATTTGGATATTTGATATAAACGTTCGGATATGAAATACGATTTGAATGCTGTTATTTTAACGCTAAAATTAAAGGTATGTCTGCCGTGCAGAAGGACACCTAAGTTTGTTATTTCTTTCATGTTTCGCATAATTTCATTGAATAGCTTCAGGCCAAATGGATCTTTTGGGGTCTTTGATGAATATTACCACTGCACTCCTTGCAGCGTTTATTTTTATTTTCCAGTTAAGAAGTAAATTTTCAATCAGATTGAGATAATTTTGAAATATGCTGTATGAATTATCAATATGATAATATGTTGTAAATATGATAGTTTTGCCTGTATGCTGTACGCATTGATAATCATTATACAGGGCTGCTGTTACTAACTTTCAGGGATGATGGGGAAGGGCACATGTATCAATTTGAGATAAGGAACCCTGGTACGGAAATGACTGAGTCGAAAGTTATAAGCAAAAATAGTTGTGTGGAAATGAAATTGTAATTTTGCACCACGTGCCCTCTTTCCCTTAACCTTTGGAACAGTCGTGGAAAGATGATATGGGCCGGATGTCTCTTACGTGGGTAACTGGCCCGATACAATCTGTGAGCTTGTCTACTGTTCCCATTGACTAATCCGTATTCTAAAATCAGGTCTGCTTATTCCGCTCTCGTGTTCTCCTCCATTTCACTAGGACTGATCGACTGAACACTGCAACATACACACATACACTGCATATCAGGACCGACCATGTCCGTTGTTACACACTACGCTATCTGCATTGGTTTAGTATAGTTTCCTGTCCCCACCCCTCAGACAGCGCACTGAAAGGAATACTGTACGTAAGTAGACAACGTATATAACATAACATGAATACAGTATGTGTAAGATGTACAGATAAATACATATAAATAAAGTGTACGGAGGAATAAAATTATTTCATTTCCACACAGCTGTTTTTGCTTATAACTTTCGACTCAGTCATTTCTGGACCAGGGTTCCTTATCTCAAATTGATACATGTGCTCTTCCCCATCATCCATGAAAGTTAGTAACACTAGCCAGGAAACACCCTGTATATAAGACAGTCTGATGTGTAGACGATGAATAACGTGAGAGATTAGGCAGTACCTTCAGGTATTCTGTGTTAATAGTCCCCTGAAAATAAAATTAAAAAATATTAGCATAGAATATTTAGGATATCCCTAACAATGTTATTAAAAGAAACTATTTTATATAATGTTTACAAATTTAGAAAGCTGGGAATTGAGTACAGTACGATTATTTAGTCCTGACAATCGCCAGCAATGTGCGCCTGGGTCAGGCGAGTCCAAGTTACGCCAAGGAATGTTCAGGTTAGTCTGTTGCCTGCAGTCAGAGCGATCGGATGACACGCATGCAGTATAGCGTTGTGTTTCCAGTATAGTTAACCTGTACTGCATTCCTATTACCGATCGCTCGCCTTTATCTCTACTCCGGAACTCTCCCCACTACTTCTATTACTTCCCCTGTTTTGGGTCGCTGAGCTGCCAGGACTAAATAATCGATCTCTAAGTTACGTTTGCATGAAGGCTCACAGTAACAAACAAGCACTACCCGAGTCATTATTTAAAATCCCGAATGAACTTCCACTTTGTTATCAGTTCAGTACGAGCATTTGGGATACGATTTGCTAACTTTTTCTTGTCACTTGTATAAGTTCTGTGATATGCGTAAACGGATGTAACTTACTCAACCTACAATTATAACGTTGTGGGAAAGAGATAAAAGCGTAACAAAGAAAGTTACATCCTATAATTGGCGTAACTGAATGTAACTGTGGAAATAATGTTCAAATATCTTTATCCCTTCTAAAAACTACTCGTTTCAAAATGGCTGCACTTATCTCTTTCCCGCAAGATTATAATTGCTGGTTGAGGATGTTACATCCATTTACTCTACGCATATTTTAGGATGTAACTCCCTTTGTTACGCTCTTATCTCTATCCCGCAAGGTTATAATTGTTGGTAGAGGAAGTTACATCCCTTTACGATATTACAGATCTCCCTATGTTACACTTTTATGTCTTTCCCGCGAAGTTATAATTGTTGATTAAGGAAGTTACATCCATTTACGCATATTATAGGATTTAACTTTCTTTGTTACGCTTTTATCTCATTCCCGCACGTTATAATTGTTCGTTGAGAAAGCTGTATCTGTTTACGCATATAATAGGATGTAACTCTCTTTGTTACGCTTTTATGTCCTTCCCTCAACGTTATAATTGCTGGTTGAGAAAGTTACATTCGTTTATGCATATTATAGGATATAAATTCTTTTCTTACGCTTTTATCTCTTTCCCGCAAGGTTATAATTGTTGGTTGACGAAGGTACATCCCTTCACGCATATTACAGCATCTCCCTTTGCTACGCTTTTATGTCTTTCCCGCAACGTTATAATTGTTTGTTATAGAAGTTACACCCATTTACGAATATTATAGGATACAACTTTCCTTGTTTGGCTTTTATCACTTTGCCTCAATGTTATAATTATTGGTTGAGAGAGTTACATCCGTTTACGCATATTATAGGATGTCACTCCCTTTGTTACGCTTCTATCTATTTCCCGCATCATTATAATTATTGCGTCAGAAAGTAACATCTTTCACTCATATTACAGGATGTAACTCCCTTTCTTACGCTTTTATCTCTTTCCCTCATTATTATAACATTATAACTATTGGTTCGGAAAGTTACATCTTTTACGCATATTACAAGATGTAACTCCCTTTCTTGCACTTTTATCTCTTTCCCGCAAGGTTATAATTGTTGGTTGAGGAAGTTACATTCCTTTACGCATATTATAGGATCTCCCTTTGTTACGCTTTTATGTTTTTCCTGCAACGTTATAATTGTTTGTTATAGAAGTTACAACCCTTTACGAATATCATAGGATGTAACTTTCTTTTTTTGGCTTTTATCTCTTTGCCTCAATGTTATAATTGTTAGTTGAGAAAGTTACATTCGTTTACATATATTATAGGATGTAACTCCCTTTGTTACGCTTTTATCTCTTTCCCGCATCATAATAACTATTGGTTCAGAAAGTTATATCTTTTGCGTATATTACAGGATGTAACTCCCTTTCTTACGCTTTTATCTCTTTTCCGCATTATTATAACAACGTTATAACTATTGTTTCAGAACGTTACATCTTTTACGCATATTGCAGGATGTAAGTCCCTTTCTTACGCTTTTATCTTTTTCCCGCATCATTATAACTATTGGTTCAGAAAGTTACATCTTTTACCCATATTACAGGATGTAACTCCCTTTCTTACGCTTTTATCTCTTTCCCGCATCATTATAAGATTATAACTATTGTTTCAGAAACTTACATCTTTTACGCATATTACAAGATTAACTCCATTTGTTACGCTTTTACCTCTTTCCCGCATCATTATAACTATTGGTTCAGAAAGTTACATATTTTACGCATATTACAAGATGTAACTCCCTTTGCTACGCTTTTATCTCTTTCCCGCATCATTATAACTATTGCTTCAGAAAGTTACATCTTTTACGCATATTACAGGATGTAACTCCCTTTGTTACGCTTTTATATCTTTCCCGCATCATTATAACTATTGGTTCAGAAAGTTACATCTTTTACCCATATTACAGGTTGTAACTTCCTTTCTTACGCTTTCATCTCTTTCCCGCATCATTATAACATTATAACTATTGTTTCAGAAACTTACATCTTTTACGCATATTACAAGATGTAACTCCATTTCTTATGCATTTATCTCTTTCCCGCATCATTATAACATTATAACTATTGTTTCAGAATGTTACATCTTTTACACATATTACAAGATGTAACTCCCTTTGTTACGCTTTTATATCTTTCCCGCATTATTATAACTATTAGTTCAGAAAGTTACATCTTTTACGCATATTACAGGATGTAACTCCCTTTATTACGCTTTTATCTCTTTCGCACATCATTATAACTATTAGTTCAGAAAGTTACATCTTTTACGCATATTACAGGATGTAACTCCCTTTATTAGGCTTTTATCTCTTTCGCACATCATTATAGCTATTGGTTCAGAAAGTTACATCTTTTACACATATTACAGGATGTAAGTCCCTTTCTTACGCATTTATCTCTTTCCCTCATTATTATAACATTATAACTATTGGTTCGGAAAGTTACATCTTTTACGCATATTACAAGATGTAACTCCCTTTCTTGCACTTTTATCTCTTTCCCGCAAGGTTATAATTGTTGGTTGAGGAAGTTACATTCCTTTACGCATATTATAGGATCTCCCTTTGTTACGCTTTTATGTTTTTCCTGCAACGTTATAATTGTTTGTTATAGAAGTTACAACCCTTTACGAATATCATAGGATGTAACTTTCTTTTTTTGGCTTTTATCACTTTGCCTCAATGTTATAATTATTGGTTGAGAAAGTTACATCCGTTTACGCATATTATAGGATGTCACTCCCTTTGTTACGCTTCTATCTATTTCCCGCATCATTATAATTATTGCGTCAGAAAGTAACATCTTTCACTCATATTACAGGATGTAACTCCCTTTCTTACGCTTTTATCTCTTTCCCTCATTATTATAACATTATAACTATTGGTTCGGAAAGTTACATCTTTTACGCATATTACAAGATGTAACTCCCTTTCTTGCACTTTTATCTCTTTCCCGCAAGGTTATAATTGTTGGTTGAGGAAGTTACATTCCTTTACGCATATTATAGGATCTCCCTTTGTTACGCTTTTATGTTTTTCCTGCAACGTTATAATTGTTTGTTATAGAAGTTACAACCCTTTACGAATATCATAGGATGTAACTTTCTTTTTTTGGCTTTTATCTCTTTGCCTCAATGTTATAATTGTTAGTTGAGAAAGTTACATTCGTTTACATATATTATAGGATGTAACTCCCTTTGTTACGCTTTTATCTCTTTCCCGCATCATAATAACTATTGGTTCAGAAAGTTATATCTTTTGCGTATATTACAGGATGTAACTCCCTTTCTTACGCTTTTATCTCTTTTCCGCATTATTATAACAACGTTATAACTATTGTTTCAGAACGTTACATCTTTTACGCATATTGCAGGATGTAAGTCCCTTTCTTACGCTTTTATCTTTTTCCCGCATCATTATAACTATTGGTTGAGAAAGTTACATCTTTTACCCTTATTACAGGATGTAACTCCCTTTCTTACGCTTTTATCTCTTTCCCGCATCATTATAAGATTATAACTATTGTTTCAGAAACTTACATCTTTTACGCATATTACAAGATTAACTCCATTTGTTACGCTTTTACCTCTTTCCCGCATCATTATAACTATTGGTTCAGAAAGTTACATATTTTACGCATATTACAAGATGTAACTCCCTTTGCTACGCTTTTATCTCTTTCCCGCATCATTATAACTATTGCTTCAGAAAGTTACATCTTTTACGCATATTACAGGATGTAACTCCCTTTGTTACGCTTTTATATCTTTCCCGCATCATTATAACTATTGGTTCAGAAAGTTACATCTTTTACCCATATTACAGGTTGTAACTTCCTTTCTTACGCTTTCATCTCTTTCCCGCATCATTATAACATTATAACTATTGTTTCAGAAACTTACATCTTTTACGCATATTACAAGATGTAACTCCATTTCTTATGCATTTATCTCTTTCCCGCATCATTATAACATTATAACTATTGTTTCAGAATGTTACATCTTTTACACATATTACAAGATGTAACTCCCTTTGTTACGCTTTTATATCTTTCCCGCATTATTATAACTATTAGTTCAGAAAGTTACATCTTTTACGCATATTACAGGATGTAACTCCCTTTATTACGCTTTTATCTCTTTCGCACATCATTATAACTATTAGTTCAGAAAGTTACATCTTTTACGCATATTACAGGATGTAACTCCCTTTATTAGGCTTTTATCTCTTTCGCACATCATTATAGCTATTGGTTCAGAAAGTTACATCTTTTACACATATTACAGGATGTAAGTCCCTTTCTTACGCATTTATCTCTTTCCCGCATTATTATAACATTATAGCTATTATTTCAGAATGTTACATCTTTTACGCATATTACAAGACGTAACTCCCTTTGTTACGCTTTTATCTCTTTCCCGCATCGTTATAACTATTTATTCACAAAGTTACATCTTTTACGCATATTACAGGTTGTAAGTTCCTTTGTTACGCCTTTATCTCTTTCCGCATCATTATAACTATTAATTCAGAAAGTTACATCTTTTACGCATATTGCAAGATGTAATTCCCTTTGTTACGCTTTTATCTCTTTTCCGTATTGTTATAATTATTTACTGAGGTAGTTACATCCGTTAACGCGTTACGCGTCAAGTGAAATCATGGTGAAATGAATTTAAGGATACATTAAGTATATTATTTTGACATTAAATTTTTAGTTGTTTTAATAAGTTCCTTTATTGGTATAAATACCGTAGTTGTGTATTATTAAAAAAGAATTAGAATCCAAATGGTTATTAATATGAAACTACTTTTCACAACTAAGAGGATATTGGAATTGCACAAACCGAAATAAAGAGAACTTAAAAAATATTTGTATTTTATAGTGATGTATTTATAAAGTCGGAACTAAAATATTGAAGCTAAATATTTATATTTTCTGATGCATTTGAAAAACCAAAAGAAAAAATTAACGAAACCTATTCAGATAATAAACCGTTTTAAAGGAGATTAAAAATATTCAATATTGAAAACATATTAACTTATGCATTCAATAAAAACAAATGTACGAGTCTTTGCCCGGAGTCCTCTGTCAAGGTCAATGTTCTCTTACGTGCCGCACTAAACCTACGACATGGGAACCACGGCTTCGCTTCCCTTTCGGAGGAAGCCATGCTAGGGTTTTACCTCCCTTGAAAAACCTCGACCAATTTTCAATCTGCGAACCTCAGACTCAACGGCCAGAATGCCACAGAGAACTATTCTTGTTACAGAATACAGTAGAATAGTAGAATAAATTACTAACTCGTGTCGACCGAAAACCAAGATAAGCACCGGCATGAACTCTTCTTGAACCAACAAGTGTGTAAAATTATTGCGAAATATAGTTCTGTAATTAAGATCAGTGGGGGAACATTGTACAAATTGTACAACGGATGAGAAACAAGCATGTAGCAGGGCTATAAATGCAAAGCACAGAAGATTCACTACACTCACTCCGGAATGGCTGTTATAATCTTTTCTTGTTCAGACATGGCTTACGCCAGCCACGTAATATTTTCCATATTTAATGTTATTAATTAGGACTTCAATAGTAAATATTACAGATTTCTTCAGATTTTGAATATATGATATTACTCTGGTATAAGTTTCGCATTAAAAATTACCATATTTTTGGCGCAAAATAAAATTCGTACACATACCCATTATTTAACCCTTCTTTAGAACAACAGCATGTATTGCGTTCACGTAGTAAAGACATGCCGATAATGAACAACGGTAAAATTAAAATGTGGGAAGAATTCTAAGTCTTGAGAAAACTCTCTCAAAATTTCTTTGGCCAAAAACAAAATAGCTATCTGCATTTTGACACTCCAAAAGTAAAGTCTGTGTGATGTATCTTGTCTCACTGTGAAAAGAGAGAGAAAGGAGATATGTCTTACTTCGTTTGTATTGTTATGGCGATGGAGGAGTGGAGCGATGCCATCCATCCATCCAGTGGCGGAAGGGACTAGTTGATACATTCTGTAGCACAAAATAAAATAACAAAATATCTCTCTTCGTACTGTATAGTTCCGTCACTGAGCTTGTCTTTCAAGAAACTGAGTTCCGGTAGCCTGTACAATAACAAGGTTTTGAAAGGAATCCTGAAAATTTACAACCCTTCTATAATCTCTACCCTCATTTGAAGGGACTTGGTTTTATTTCTACTGAGACAAGATAAACCTTACCAGGTAACTTTTCCTGCATCTATAGACTGGCGATGTAAATTCTACAGCTTACGTGAATCATCTATAGGACATTCACTTTCGTCCAATAAAATAGAAGGAGAGTATGAGCACACTAATAGAGTTGAATTTTCATATAGGCGGATAATTTTACATGAATGTATATCATTCAGGGATTGAATTCATTTACGTAAAGAAGTAAGTCTGCAAAAGGGACAAATGGATAATTTTACTTTCCAAGGAAAGTAACTTCATATTCTTTAAAATTGCACAGTCCTCTATCGGATTTATATTGAAAACGTCGGGTGATGGTTAGGTGTCTTTAATTTTGGAGTGGCGTGCAAGGGCCTCTCATTCTGGAACAGAATTGAGGCGCTCAGAATAATAATAATAATAATAATAATAATAATAATAATAATAATAATAATAATAATAATAATAATAATAATGAACCAAGCCCATTTTGAGAAAAATTACATTTTATGTTTGTTTTTAAAGCTCTGCGAATATTTAACATTAAGACTTCATTTTTTCAGGATTTGTTAAATATGATACTTAAAGTTTACTTGCAAATTTTGTATCATTTGTCCTTAGTAGTTCGTTTGTTTTTCTGCTGTTTAGTTAAACAAAGTACATGGAAATTTAACGGGTAGCTCAGTTGGTAGAGCAGCTGATTACGTACTGGAAGGTCCGGGGTTCGATCCCAGGTGGTGATAGGATTTTTTTTCGTTGCTAAACTTTCAGAAGGGCCCCGAGATTCACTCAGCCTCCTATAAAATTAAGTACCGGTAAAAGACGGTCAGAGCGTGGTGCCGACCACACCACCTCATTGTAGTGCCGAGGTCATGGAAAGCATGGGGCTCTACCTTCATGCCCCCAAGTGCCTTCATGGCATGTTACGGGGATACCTTTACTTTACCTTTTACATGAAAATTTAACAAAAATGTGATAGTTATGATTTGTCTTTATTTGTCCTGACACTAAAATCTATGTATGATAATCGGAAACTATCATTTTTACCAAGTAACAATATGAAATTTTTTTTGTCCAGTAAAAGAGTTAGTGAACGCCATCATATTGACTACAACGTCATGAACTTGTAGTGGACGAAAAAAAAGAACACACAGTTGTGATATGCCATTTATTCACTGAGAAAGCTTTCTTTTGCACTACGGTCTAATTTTCAATGTGGAATATGAGCGCTTTGGCATGTCTCAATTAAGTTGATAATTCACCATATGAAAGGTAAATGGCAGGAGGACACAGTCGTATATTTATCTCAAAATTCGAAGTCGCTGGGGATCTGCAGTTCTTATTCTGATCGCCTCAATTATTTTACGTAAACTCGACACAGAACAGATTCGAGTCCGCGTGCAATAACACCACCGAAAACGACACCTTCAGCGAATAATCTACACCAGACCGAGCTCCTGTCAGGACATCTTGAAGAGTGATGATGTAACACACAGCTAATGTTAATGTCAAGTGGTATATTCAACGCTCGAACTTCATGATATACGTGAGGGAAGGTCAACAATTACTTGAAATTCCTCTGGTTTGAATTCAATTAAAAGCCAACATTGCTCGATGGAGCATATATTTGAAGTACAATATTATTAGTTTATGGACATGACTTTCAGTTATTACACAAGTTAATGCATCAGAATTGAATTGGAACACGACGTAATTAGAATATCGGCTATTGATTAATTAGTTATGAGACTGCACAGCTCGTTGGGCTCTGTGGCTTTTGTGGTGTTATTCAATTATTAGCGTGTACTGGGTTTGAATTCATCCGTATTTTATTGAATCATATTCGACGAAGACAGCTTGGCTTGACTTTTCGAGGCCTGGATTCACGAAGCTTGGCCCTCATAGGACCATTGTGTGCTGATTGCAATTGTCTAAGTCCGACGAATGGCCTGGATGGCATTAGTGAATCAGTTGCTGACAGGCCGTCCTGCCTCAGGTCTGACAGAACCACGTCCCAACGCCAGATGAGTGCCTGATAAGCTCTATGGTCCTGAGTTCCAAACCCTTACATGCTTATCAACATAGGAGACCCTTATTATCCCAAGACTCCACCTCAGTCTATTTTTAACTACTGCAGATCATAGAGAAAATGAGAGGAATGTAGAAAGTGTTGATGGAATGAAAGAGGGAAACGAAAGTACACCGAAAAAAAGCTCCGCAACGTCTACTTTTGCCACCACAAATTCTATCACTATCGAAATCGGGCCGAAGGGATGGAAGACTGAGCCACAGGCTCGGCTAGAGAAAGTTGTAGTAGGACCCATATTGCAACAAAAGTAAACAGTGACGTTTTTTATTTCTTCATTTGTTGTCCGTGTTGGAATTCTGTGTACTGAAGTAAAATTGTCACTATGGAGTCTACTTAGTAAGATAGTAGCTGAAAATGAGATAAATTTGATAATTATAGTAATAAAATATTTTAGTTGGTTATTTTACGACATTTTATCAATTGCTGTTGATGTCTAGCGTCTGAATGATATGGAGATGGCATTGCCGGCGAAATAAATCCAGGGTCTAGCGCCGAAAGTTATCCAGCATTTGCTCCCAATGGATCGAGGGAAAGTCTCGGGGAAAAAATCTCTACCAGGTAACTTGTCCCAACCAGGATTTGAATTCGGGCCTGCTCGTTTCACGGTCAGGTATGCTAACTTTTACTTCATAACGGTGGACTAATAAGTCTTTTAATGTTTCTGTTACATGTCTCAGTCGAAAATATTAAAGTAAATATTATTATGGAGTTCAACAAACCTGTTTCACTTAATACCCATGAAAGTAATGTGGCACAAAAATTTTATTGAATTTAAGGATAATATTTCAATTTATTAGTAGCACGTGACGGCAACATGCCGTCAAAAATCCATTCCATTAAAAAAAAAATCACACTTATTTTATTCCTTCCATCTAGATTTTAATATTTTAAAAAATTGTCAATACAATGCAAGATTTGTGAAAAGCCTCATTTTTAGGCAACCAATATGTACTGACATTAAGTGTAATGAACTGGTTATTATGAAGTAATTATTAAGGGAGAATATATTTTAATTAAAGGGAAATCTGTACGTGTATTTATATTACTTTAGATAATTTCAATGTTGATCTACTTACTACTTCGTCAGCATACAAAGAATCAAATTCTCCTGAACATGATTGTATCCATATTCTCTGGTGTTGAATCAATAAATGTTATTGTGTTGCGAGACTTGCAAATGTAAAGACATTTTATAATCTCTTTTTTGTCCAGAAAGTGATTATGGTGCTCAAATGTGGTCATAAGATATTAGTTCAGAACCTAATTGCTGGAAGTTGAAATTTACCGTTCTAGCAGCATTGAATGAAGTAGTTCTACCATTGCATTCGTGCAGTGATTGAAACATATAAAACTGAACTAATAAAAAATATAACTGATTGTGACGTAAGTAATTATGATTTTAATAAATTTAAAAAAGAAATTAAGCAAATTGTATACATGTCTCTTTTCCCGCTTTTCTTTTCCTTAATTTCAATATAATATAATTATTTACTCGAACTTATATTATATTCTTCAATTGATTCTTTTCTTCTACCTTCGTAATCATCCCTGCTTTGTAATAACTGTATTGGTTAGTGATTTCATTTGAATCGGGGATTGGAGAAACTAAATTTTTCAGTGGACACAAAAACTGTATTACTGGTAGTAGACCACATCATTGGTTATAGTACTGGCTTTTTCAGACAGAAGCCTAATAGATGTGTCGTTTTATACCAAATTTATTGGAATCTAATGAATTGTTAATGAAATAAAACAATATATATTAGCTTGACATGTGTTGTTTCTGCAAGGAATCAAAATTATAGTATAATAATTTCAGTTCAACTAAAGTTTATTTGTCAAATTAGGAATATAATATATGCATAGGCCTACTGTGGACTTTATACATAAGTCCAGCATATAAATGAACTTACTTTTCCACAATAGGCCACTGAATAATATTGTTGTAAAATTCTTGATATTCGTGTGGTATGTAACGCATTAGTTTGCGTATATCGTCAAGTTTCACTCTCTGAATCGGCAGGATTTTGTCTGGATATGCCAATGAAGAAGGTAAATATGGCATTCTCCTTTGTACTTACAAGCAAACATTCTCATGGGGTTAGATAAAAAAAATTAATCTTCTTTCTTCCATCATCTTAATGATGTCAAAAGAAGTGCTTACACAAATTTTGGCCACTCCAGAGCAATTACGAAGGCTGTAAAAAATAAGTTTTCCTGGGGCCGTTTACAGAAAATGGACAACGTTTCATGGAAAGTTTTATTGGAACAGATATAGCAATTGTTGAGTTATTTTTCAAAGTATTCACCACCAAAACTGAGACATTTGTCATTCAGTGGCGTCAATTTTTGTATCCTTGTATCACAGATGTCTGCCATCTGGAATCGGAACCAATATGTCGGCACATGTCTTTGACATGAGTTGTTTCTGCGCGCTTCCAGGATTTCACAGGTCTCCAAATGTGAGACGGCTATACTGACATATGTGGTTTCTGCATGGAATGATAGTCCTATATCAACAGTCCATGAAACTCGAATAAACTCATTTCGCCACAAATAGTGACATGTGCTGTTTCTGCAATCCCTGATTCATTAAATCTTTAAGCCTTATTCCATTTAGTACAAGATAGTTACTTATAGGAACTGCCCCCGAATACAAGCTTGTTCAAACGGGTGTGCGCTACGTCCATAGTATATATTTATTTTGTATTGCATGTAGCGATAAATACTAATATTAATTTATAATACACTGCTGACTTAAAACGGGCGGTTTTCTCTGGCCAGCACACAGTGCTATCTTCGTCACGGGCGCGCAGAATCGTGAGAACGCATAATGAGAATCCAGGTAACGCCACCAATAAGCTTACCAGCGGCACAGAAAGCCACCAGACGCTTTCGATTGGCATAAATGTCAGTTCTAATAATGTTAATATATTAACAGTTAAAAAGAGTACAGAAATAGGTAGGCCTACATATTTCAAATTCGGACGGTACATAAACATTGGTGTATTATCATGTTCAATGCATTCCTTCAAGTTCCTATATTGAGTAATGTGCATGACAGAAGATTTCAAATCTACATTCGGCATCAGTATAATATAATTATGCAGACCGATATGAAGACGAGGAGCCTGTTTTCATCTATGCTAACTCGTTGAATTAGACCGCAGGGGTAGTTAAGGTTTTAACGAAAGCTGGGGCGTAGGTTCGAATAGCACATCGGCTGATTAGGAAATAATAACAAAAGATTTAAATAGTAATAAAAAACTTTAATTTATTCTCTAATCCGAGAATTGTCCAATGTAAGCTGAATTCTCGGACTCATCTCGTCAAACATAGTCTCTTCATCACAAATTCCGTGGACGCAAAAAGCTGTAAAATTAGTTTTACTATCTAGCAGAGTGCTAAAAACCCTACCCCTTAACAAAGGCTGCGCGTGCAGGACGTAGCTGTCGATTGAGCGCCATTTGGCGCAGTGCATTGTAGGCGCGACCCACACATGACGCTAGACAAACTAATGATGTACTGTAGTTGTCGCTTCCTTTCAAGAATATTTCAGGCATCTTAAAGACATTCTTCGATCTATTTTAATGGGAGTGTAAATTGAAAAGTGTATGAAGTAAATTAACAAGGAAATAAAATCCGAATTCTCCGTGGTCCTGCTCCTGAGGAATCTCCGAGATTTATGCCCTATTTAGCTGTGACATCATGCTTGCCTATCGTCGAGTATTATTGTTATTGCGTAGCATTTTATTTCTGCTTCATCCATGTCCCTCAGTTACAAAATGTATAGGATCTGTACTGAAGCCTAAGGGAATGGAAATTCAACATTTGTAGTGTTCCAGGTTCGAGGAGTTTTAAACACGTAACAAATATAATAAGTTATAAAATTACAATAACTATAGACATATTATTATTATTATTATTATTATTATTATTATTATTATTATTATTTATTACCTATATCTAACTAACAAGCAAACGTTCTAATGGGGGCAGATAAAAAAGTTAAATTTTTTTCTTCCACCATGTTAATAATGTCAAAAGAAATGCTTATACAAAATTTGGCCACTCGACCGCAATTACGAGGCCGTCCAGAAAGTGATTTTCCCTGCGGCCGTTTATAGAAAAAAAGCACAATTGCATAGAAAGATTTATTGAAACAGATACAGCAATTGTTGTGCTATTTGTCAACATATCCCTCACTGGAATTGATACATCTGTCATACCATCGGATCAATTTTTGTGTCGTAGAAGTCAGCCGCCTCAGATCGGAACCACCGTTTGACTGCGTCAGCACCTCTCTCTGTCGATCCCATGATATGAGAAATGTCTCAATTCCGATGGAAAATATGTTGAAAAATAGCTCAACAATTGCTGTGTCCGTTCCAATAAATTTGTCCAATGAAACTGTGTTTTTTTTTCTGTTAGCGGCCCCTGGCGAACTTATTTTTTTACGGCCCTCGTAATTGTGGTCGAGTGACCAAAATTTGTATAAGCACTTCTTTTGACGTTATTGACATGGTGGAAGAAAAAAAAAAAATTTTTATCTGCCCCCATCAGAACGTTTACTTGTAAGATGTGTGGCCTATTCGTAACAGTGAAAGTGTTACGTATGTAGGTGTCGTGTATCTGAGAGAATTATACTCTTCCGTAATAATAATAATAATAATAATAATAATTTATTTATTTATTTTATTTATTTATTTATTATTAATATTTGTGTGCTTAACAACAGCCAGAGGCCAATTATAGTTCAGCACAATACACAAACAGAAGATACAAAGGTGCGAAAACAATTAAATAATATCTTAAATAAACAAAAACATACATAAATAAAATAGATAACAAGAACAGTAAATACTAATAATCAAAACGAAACTATACCTTAAAAGGATCTAAATTGTGCCCATGCAAATTGGCATATTTTATGCATCTACAGACTGGAGAAAGTGATTTAGAATTTCTATTATAAATTTTTTTTTGAAATCTTAAACCTTTTGTAGGAATACGAAGGCTGATGTTGTTTATGATAGACTCACAATCAATATCACCATTGATAACTTTGCAAAGAAATTGATAATCAAGATTTTGACGTCTAGAATAAGGCTACAACAATTAAATTATTTACAGGTAATCTCATAGTTAAAGTCAGAGGAATTGGGTATAAATCGAAGAGCACATAAGGAAATAAATTTTCTTGGAATATTTTCCAATTTAACCGAATCTGTTGAAGTAATGGAATTCCAGGCTACAGATGCATATTCAAGTTTAGATCGAACCAAAGTAAAGTATAGAATTAATAGTGACTCTGGAGTAGAAAAAGAATAAGTTATAGACCTTATTAAACCAAGCATTCTTATTGAATGATTATAAATATATTGAACATGAACGTGAAAGTATAATTTAGAATCGAGTAGTACACCAAGATCTTTAATAGAATTTTTCCTAATAAACAGACGTTGTTAAGAGAATAGTTAAATTTTATGGAAGTAGTTTTTCGTGAGTACGAAATGACAAAAGTTTTTGTTTCATTAATTTTCATTCCATTATTATCAGACCAAAGTTCAATAGAGTTAATATCATTTTGAAGAGTTTGGCAATCGGCAGGACTATTTATTGAGCGAAAGATTTTGAGATCATCAGCAAATAACAGGTACTTTGAACTTATTCTTTTACATATGTCATCCATAAATAATAAAAATAATAGAGGGCCTAATGTTGATCCTTGGGGAACTCCACATAAACAATTAAATGGGTCCGAGAGAGAATCACCTAGACGAACACAACATTGTCTATTAGTTAAATAGTTTTCAAACCAGCTCACGTAGTTAGAAGAGAGACCAAAGTTTTCTAATTTATTTATCAAAATATTGTGAGATACAACATCAAACGCTTTGCTAAAGTCGATGTAGATTGAGTGAATTTGATCTTGCGTTTCAACAACCGGCATAACAAGATTAAGGTAGGATACTAAGTTAGTAGTTGTTGATTTACCTTTAGTAAAACCATGTTGGGCTGAATTAATTTTATTCTTAACATAAAATGAAACATGTTTGTGGATTATTTTTTCAAAAATTTTTGAGAAATTGTTTAATATTGAAATAGGTCTATAATTGGAAACAACATTTTTTTTACCATTCTTAAAGATAGGAATAATGGATGCTTCTTTCCAAAGCATAGGGTATGTATCAGTTAATAAACTTAAATTAAATATAAAAGTTAAAACAGGTATTAGAATATTAGAACATCCCTTAATAATAAAATTAGGAATGCCATCAGTGCCCTTGGATTTATTAGGTTTAAGCTTTTTTATGGCTAATGAAACGTCTTCAACTGTAATTTTAGGTAAGGATAAGAAGTCAGCAGAATTATAATCCAACAAACAGAGATTAAAATTAGACTGTTTTTGAATCGATTTAAATTGATTAGCAAATGCATTAGCAATTTCTTTCTGATCAGTAATGTGAACCCCATTTATTAATAATTCAGTGGGATAATTATTGGATTTTCGAAAAGATTCTACATATTGCCAAAATTTCTTGGGTTCATTCTTCAAATTTTCATCAATGGATTGTAACCACTTAAATTTATCATATTTAACCATAGCTTTAACTTGTTTTCTGTAATTGGAAAAAAATTAGATAATGATGATCAGTTTTGAATTTCTTAAAATTTCTATGTGCTTTGTTCTTTTTCTTACTAAGTATACATAAGCTATTTGAAAACCATTTAGGATAGTGCGATTTTTTTTACGAAGGTGACAGGAACAGCAAGAAACATAGCATTGTTCATAATTTGAGAAGTTTTAGTAGCAACGTTAACATCAGTAGCCTGATATATGGAATTCCAATCATGATTGTATAGAGTGGAATAGAGTTTAAAGTAATCACCTTGAGAATAATTAATGAAGGTACTAGATAGGCAGTGATCAGGTAGCGGCAAGTAAACTTCAAGATTAATGGAGATAGATGGATGATAAAAGTCCTCCAAAACAAGAAAATGATTGGCTAGTTCTACTGTACTGTTAATGATATTAGTAAAGACAAGATCAAGTAGATTTTTACTTGAAACAGTAAAATTAATTTGGTTTAATCCCAGAAGGCAAGACGAGGAATATAAATCACCGGACTTAATTTTAGAGTAGTAATGAATATCATTAAGATTAAAACCAGTTAACCAATCCATTCCAGGACAATTGAAATCGCCAATAATTACTATTCTAAAATTATGAGTATCGAGGTTTTTTTCAAGGAAACTGAGGTAAGATTTTAAGTGATTATGACCGAAATCAGGTGGGAAGTAATGATTTCCAATTAATAAATTAATAACATCAGCCATTTTAATTTCAATCCAAACACATTCATTAATAATTTCTAAATCGTATCGCCGACAGGTAAAGGGTAACTGGTTGTTAATCGCTGTTAGAACACCCCCACCTCTTTTTTTATTGGTGTCCTCGTAGGTTCTGTCTGCTCGAAACACAGAATAATTGTTAGGAAATAAATTTGTATTTAATACTGATTCAGATAACCATGTTTCAGTAAGACAGATAATGATATCATTATTACTTACTACATTTTGAAAATTTTCATCAATTTTTGTATTAAGACCACGAACATTTTGGTAAAATATCTCAAGATGATTATTAGAACTGTGCATTGAGAGTTAGAGAATAATATTAAGAGGCATTAACCCTAGAATCAACTGAAGTACCTGGTGGAGCAAAATGCTGCTCAGGTTTAAGTTTACCAAAAAAGGGTGGAATGAGGCATCCCGCAGGCCAAACATCAGAATTATTGATTAACTCAAAATCCCTCTCGTCAACTGATATGTGAAAAGAGGAATACGACTGGTATTTAGTTTTCAATTTCGTTATTACGAGAGACCTAAGTTCACGTTGATGAATGAGTGAATCCTTAATATTATTCTCGTTTACATTAGGACTAAATCTAGAAACAAAAAGGGATTTGGTTGTGATTCTCTCCGGAGCCATTTCTAAGTTGCTATTAGTTAAAGTGCCAACTTTAGGATCTCGTTTCTTAAATTTTTTACGAGTTACATTTTGGAAACCATCAGAGTCAACGTTATTTGATAACGCAACAGTGCTATTGTCAGAGCGTACGACAGCAGAGATTACTTCATTACTGTTATGTTGACTAAGAGGAAATGAAGTACTTGGTGCTGACTTCGCACGATTGCTAGATTTTACAGTGTCAGACAAAACACTACTGTAGGATTTAGTAACAGGGTTAACAGTCGACTGTTGACCCAATTTAGAGACAATCTGATCAGGCTTACTAGGACAGGAATTTTTTACCATAATCTCAGCCATTTGTAATTTGAGGGCAGTATTCTCACTTTTTAACTCACCCATTTCTTTTTCAAGATTTTTAACATGTTCAAGAATAACTGTTAAAGTATCTAGAATGGACTCACTGTTGAGTCTCACCGTTTCAACTTGAACATAAAGGGACTCCTTGCTTTGTAAATTAGGTAGATCAAGTACTCTAGTGGGCGAGATGATCTTCTTTTCCGCCTTATTGGTGGGTTTCACAGGAGTGTTATCACCATGAACCGCCTTCGCAGCACTGATACACTTATCACATTTGAAGGAGGAAATGCCTCCCTTCATGAAAAAATCGTATTCCACTTCACTCAAATTTAGACAGTCCAGATGAAATCTTAAGCCACAAGGCCCAGCACACTTCAGGAACTTTTGTCTGCCGAAGAAAGCAGCGTTACATTTAGAACACGTATCTTTGCTAGCCGGCATTTTACGCAGTTAGCTAAGCGCCTTAAATGAGGACACAGACGAATGTAGTAATAACTGAACACTGTGAAAACAGCGGAGCTACACAAAAAGTCGACTGCTCTTCATGACGACTAGAAGCCGAATAATAATAATAATAATAATAATAATAATAATAATAATAATAATAATATCATGACATACAGTTATTATTCCCATCAACTTATTCTTGGGCATATCAATAGTAGCTGCAAGTTTCTGGTTTTCGTATATCATATTCTGCGCTATGGAATGAAGAGTAATATCTTTACAAATGAAATTTGATCAGTTTATGCTTTCTTTTTAATAGACGATTATCTTCGTTTTGAAGAACACGTTGTTTCTAGTTTAGACTTTTGTTAGATGTGCATGGCCGTATAGTATAAATCCGTAGGCCTGTAGGGCGTGCGTAGTTAGTTATACCAGTCAGATACATCAACTCCAGCGCCTACGCTAGCTTCTGCCCGCAGAGTACACTGAGAACAATAACTTGCTCTTTGCTCTGTATTTCACTTCTTGGGCATTGCTATTTCATAAACTCGGATCACTTTGGGCAAGCATGATATCACGTGCTTCAAAGACATTATAAACATAATTGAAACTTCATCCACAATAATTATTGTCGCAGCGTTCTGCAGTTTTCAGCGATCAAAGGAAAACGGAGAATATTAGATTAAACGATATTGTGAATACTATATACGAATTATCATCGGCGTGGGCTTTAAATTCCGTTGAGTGGCATTAGCACAAGCATAAAAGTCTTACTCATCGCAGTGCTTAACAATACACAATTATTGGGCATTACTGCTTAATGAAAAATACCAATAGGCCTACTGGTGTCCTGGTGTGATACCCCTCTAGAATCCATCACATGACAAGCACACATACACATTGTAGTCTTGTCAGTCATGTTTCCTTTTCGAAAAGCAATTAAAATGACAGTAATTTAAGTGACTTAAGATGGTTCAACTTATGATTACAATATACTATATGTATCCCGTAAATGAACATGACGCCATGTTACAAATACTTGAATTGATTTCAGTGTTGAGTGATTGATGCTTGAGAACTTGAGAGGCCTCGCTGACGTTTCATTCTCCATAATTATTGGCAAATAGAGTCATATTTCATTTGTCAGAATAATGTCAAGGATAAAAGCAATTATCATTATCGTTTCCTCGTATTTCTCGACAGATGTGAAATGTAGTTATAAAGATCGGATGGGAATTTAATTTTTCTACTTACAGCTCTCGATAATGCTGAAATGCTAGACATGAATCAACGAGAAATATTATAGGACTGGAAAGATATCGCAAATGCAATACATCTGATTAAAAATGCGACTACAGTATCCCTCAATATTCAGCTCGCATATGTTAATTTAAGTTTGAAATAAGTACCATTTCATACAGAGCACAAGCATTTTGAAATCGCTGGACTATGACAAGCAGAATAAACTACTGGGCTGTACTGCATTCGAAGCCCACAAACAAATATATCCTAATTGCCATGCTTTTCCCCGTACATTTTTTCTGAAATTATATAATTCTAGTTACCAGTTATTGTGTGAAGCTGGATAAATTGGAACAAAGTACACATTAATTGTAATAACAGCAAACTATTTTTATTACTTTACATTAATTCCACGTGATTGTCATATCAGGAATTGATTTTAGCTAGCGTATACAGCGAGAGACACGTAAGGGAAACGGTTGCGTGCAGTAAAATTCCGCTTGCGGCAAGATTAAAATAGAGACATATTAAATTATTAAAATTCATTATGAATAATCAACTGTAGGCGTACAAGTAAAAAGAAAGAAGAGAAATATAGATTAATTTACCGCGTCTGACTCAGTAACAATAATTATTGTGCTGTCGTCACACCAACGGCATAGCGTTTTCGTGTCACGTGATATTTATTTTAATTTTTACCACATTTTTAAGCGTCTTAAGAAATAAGAAGACTTTTGTATACTTTCGAGATTTATCCAATTGTGAAGGATAATTATATCTGTGCATGTTCTTTATCATCACCTCATTGTTTGTAGAAATCCTCTGGAGTTTTAGAGGAAAGTAAAATAAATAACTATGCCCACAATTATCATCTTACAACTTTCAAAAATATCTATAGTTTAAAAAGAAACAATAAGAAATTAAATTTCAAAATAGTGTCAGCTGTGAAAATCGTTTAGTTTAAAGGAGGACGTTAAGTAAAGAACTAAAGTTTCAATTGACTATCATGGTTTTTATAAGTTACAGCTTCTCTAGTTTCAAAGAAACGTTAAGTATGAAATTGAAGCTACACCCTATCTTGTCTTGAGTAATATTTATAATAGATCCTTTGGGTGCTTTGGGTACAAAATTATCGCAGGTCTCATTTTGTGTATTTACTACGTGCTTCTGCTTGTTTATTGATTTCTGCAGGCCTTGACCACTTATCTGTGTTAAGTGCACTCTCTTATGTACGCTGCATTCTGAACGCTGGACATCTGCGGCAGTTATGTGGATTTTTTGGTGTGCGGTTAAAAATAATATACAAGAACGATTTACTAACTGTAAAGACAAATGAATGTAACATAAAATATTTCGTTGGGTAGGCCTATGTAACATAATACTTTTTAACTTACATTTTGTTTGAAACGTTAGCCATTGATGCCAACTGGTATCATTGATGAGGCAACGAAGTCAGGAGATGATGGAGTAGGATAGCCAGTTCTTTTCCCCCTCCATTACATACGCCGCTAACTAGTAAGCATTCGAATTATTCACACTGACTGAACAACGATCAGTGACATAATTTCTCACAGTAGAAGATACAAAAACTCTAGAAATCCACTCAATATTACAAGAGTTAGGGCTATATGATTTGTGTCAGTTTTTAAAAGTGAGTTCATATGACATTATAATATAATAAGAATTGTTTTTTATGGAAGCCCAGGAAGAACAATCGAAACTGTAGTGCAAACGATTGAAAAGAAGAGCATAATGCGATTGGTAAAGATAGAAGAGTATCTATGCACGATATGCCATTAAATTTTCATGCCGACCGAAGTGACATAGCTGTGCTTTCCATAACCACCTGGACTATCATAAAAAGTGTTCAAGATGGAACTCGAAGGAGCCTACAGATGGGAACAAAAAAAAAGCTAAGGATGTACAGTGGTCTGAAGGAAGGATCGCTATTTTTCTGAAAGAAATGAGTTTATAGATAGAATTATGGCCTGTATAAAATGTACGGTAGATACATAATTTCGACACAGAATCCAAGAAACAGAGCATGAGTAAAGGCATCCACCTCACTTGTTAGGAAATATTCAAAGACGGGCAAAGTAACGGTGATTATGTATTTACTGTACTTTTGTGGAAGAACGTCGTACTGTGAATAACTAGTATTACACCGACCATAGGGTTAATATAATACAGAGAGCGTGTGTAGCTATAGCTGTACAGAAGGTTACTGAAGGCTATCAACATCGAAATACGGACGAGTCACGTGACTTTGGGACGAGCGGGGCCGATTTTTGTTGACTGACATAGGCGTGTAAAGATTTTTCATAGGAAATACTGTGATTTTGTTTCGATCTAGCACAATAAGTAGAAATATTACGTTGTTCCTATTATACCTAGGTATAATGAAGTTCATTGATTGTCTAAACTTCTAGTATATTATCATTTATTATGCTTAATGCACAGACACTTGGACTTGGTACAAGATCACTGGTCTGCTTACTTTCCGATTTAATTCACTTTCAGACTTGTATTCAAAATGTTTCATGTCCCTGTATTATTTATATGGTGTTTATCACAATATTAATCCTTGTGCAAAATACATGTTGGTGAAGAATTAATGGAAAGGAGAACGTGGCCTGATGTATCATTATAAGGAGAGGAACAAATTGAACAGTTATCCTTGTTCATATACTGCCACTGCTGCTGCTGCTGCTGCTGCCGCCGCCGCCGCCGCCGCCGCTGAATATATTAGTCTCCTAGAATCAAATCAAATTTCACTGTATCAAAAAATCTGATCTTTCAGGAAAGGCGAAAAATTAGTGCAGTTAGAATCCAAACGGTGATTTTAGTATTAAAGTTAAGCTAGATAAATTGCAGTTTGACTCTAAACGAGCAGTTTTTCACATTTCCTGTAAAATTCTGCACTGAAACATGTCATAAACACATGTTTCATAATTTGGAGAAAGCGGAGTTCGATTCTAGGCGATTGTTATACACTACAATGACACTTTGTTGGTGGTCTTATAACTACTTCATAGGCCTACCCTTAATATTTTGTCAAATGAAAAATATTTTCATTACCCTACTTAGTCATTATTGCGACACTACGAAACCTCTACACAATTATGTAATATTTTATTTGCAACCTACAGCAATTGCAAAGTTTATAACTTCACTATCTCTTCTATCTAACTATGAACAGATATTTACCCAACTTTTAAAAATTATTCTCACTTACAGTCCCGAATTATTTCTTATGTGTTATTCTGTTGTTTAGATTCAGAATTTTCTTTTTTATAAAGAATGAACGTTTTCTGAAATTTTGAGCGTCCGTTACGTTTATATTTATATTGGTATGGACTTTTACAAACTGTAAAATCTGAGAATGTATGTCACGTTATTAAGTCGATACCTACTTATAATTTTGTCGTGAGCACAATCAAAGAAGAGGATTTATCGATATCTTGAAAAAAATCATGAACAAAACATTGGATTTACTAGTAATTAGTCCATTTTTACTGCATGATTTTCCAGAAATTTTCCATCAAAGAGGAGGTTCTTGTATGGTTTCTTCAAAAGCAAGAGCCACTGATCTGGATGTGTTTAATGCTGTCTACAGCTTTTTTAAGAAGACCAAACTCCCACTGTTCAAGTTTGCGTCAGTCACCAGTGACGTTGCAAAAGCCATGACTGTAATAATGGATTTATTGCCCTTTGCAGACAACATGATGATTTTCCAGATTTCATTACTTATCACTGCATAATACGTCAAAAAGTGTTAGGCAGTAAAGGTTAAATACAAGTAACATAATGAACATAATCTTCAAAATATTCAACTCTATCAGTGAAAAATCTCTCCAGAAGCGTCTCTTCAATTTAACTCTTGATGAGGGAACACTGCAATTAGTTTTGTACACTGAAGTGCAATGGCTAAGCAGAAGCAGATTTTTGCATAGATTTCGCAGTTTACTCAGTGAAGTAAAACCATTCCTGAAGAAGAGAAAAGATGAATATGAGCAGTTGGAAGATGAACAATGGCTGTGTGATCTTGCCTTTGATTGGCTTTACTGGCACTCTTAGTAAAATGAATGGAGAGTTACAGGACAAAAACAAGTACATAGGAGCGATGGCAGGCACAATTTTCTCGTACAGAGTAAGTTTGTTCTCATGATCAATAATCTCAAAGGCAATGATTTTCTCATTTGCCTAATATTCAGGACCATTTGGAGAGTTATCCAAAAAGACAAGTACGGTACATAATTGACATTGATACTGTTATAAATGAGTATGAAGCAAGTTTAAGTAAATTCCAAAATGTTGAAGATATTGTTCAGTATATGGCTTGTCCATTTAAATCAGATTTTGATGTCAATAAAACTGGGGACCTTTTTAGTGATATTTTTGGAATTATTAAACTAGGTCTGGAAAATACTTTATAAGTTCGTCCGTAAAAGACGCGGTAGGAAATAAGAGCCCACAGTATTTTCAAGGAATCCGCTTTCCAATAAAACTGTTGAGATCAGAATCGATTAAATCTTCCTTCTGACCGACGATGTACAACATTTATTCTGTTTTTTTTTTTTTTTCGTGCGTTAAATATTAACGAAAAACCGCACAGAAACGTATTTGAATATTTGAACCCGACTACTAGAAGATCGAATTTTTATGATGCCTAGGATCAGTGATCAGTGATCAGTGATCAAGGCTTCTAATAGATTGCTTCTAGTCCAATTAAATAATGTGCAGTTTTATACAGGCCAGCATTATAGTATAGTGTTAGATATTAAATTGTGATTAGTAAACTTTAATAATGTTTCATGAGTGAGTTACAATAACATTTAAGTATACAGAGAATGAGATTTTTAACAATATGATTCACCAATTTATCTAATTTATTTGCCATTTGAAAGGCTTGTTTTTCAGACTAGGTCAGAAAATTGTCATGTTCTTTGAAAGGGCATGAAGAACCCACCTCCACAATAGTGAAATTATTTCCTCATAACCGCTTGCGTTCTGTTTCCTTTTTACGTCACCATTATTCTTATTGCCCGCAAGGCACTCACTCATGATACGATCTTTATTTTTTGAAGTGCCACACCTGAGTTTTCTACAAATGGATTACGGCATTATTTCCCATACAGTTCATTTCTCATTGTAATGCTTTTTTATTTGATTATACGACACTTTATTAACTATGGTACTAGAATTCAGCGTTTCTCAAACTATGGTCCTCGAGGTCTGCCATTGTGGTCCTTCAAAAAAGACAGAAGAAAACATAACATTCAAACGAATTGCGTATCACACTGTAGCTGAAAAATCTCAGAGTTTGGAAATTACACATGACAACCGCCTTTCACTTTTTTTCCCAGTACCGACATTTTATTAAATTTATTTACCCTACCCGTCCATAGACTTCCCACTCTACTCTCAGCAACAAAAGAGGGATTTAAAGCATTATGACCGTGGTGATTCTCGCTATCTTTTCCGTGCACATCTTGCGTCATTCTTGTAACCCAGCTAGGGATCACCCGAATTCATAACAGGACCAAAGTACCAAACCTTTTCATGTATTTATGACTTTCTTAATAATCTGCCGACACCTAGTCTGCACATTGAAATGGTCACGTACTGTACGTCATACACCAATAATAGAACATGCAAAACTGTATCTTAACTTGTTGAAAATTGGGCATGATTCTGCATTAATTTTTTTTTCTGGTTTTACAGATGACGATATAAGAAATTTTCTTCTATTAACATTAACTTAATTAGTTAATATTAATATAAAATTAATTGAATTAAATTAATTTTAATTAATTATTTCTACATTAAAATGTAAGTATACGGTATTAAAATATGCTACATAAATGATAAATTTGCTTTCGAAGGGAACAAGAGTAGGTGGTCCGCGGAACTGTTCTGACTTAAAAAAGTGGTCCCCACTTCAGAAAACTTTGAGAAACACTGTATTAGATTATTTAGCGTATTAGATTATTTAGCGTCGAAGGAATTTTTGAATTGGCCGAGTATTCGCCATAGATTACCTGATATTCGCCTTATGGTTGGAGAAAATCTCGGAAAAAATCCAACCAGGTAATCAGCCCATGCGGGAATCGAACCTACGCTCGAGCGTAGCTCCGGATCAGAAGGCAAGCGCCTTTGCCGATTGAGCTACATCGGTGGCTTCACTGTAGTACTACTCGATAACTTTTACCTGCTTCATCACTTAATGATAATGTCAAATTTTTACGCGAATTTTTTTTTTAATACGAGATCACTACACTTGGGTGTAAAGCATTGAGAATCTTTGAAGGGACTCGTCTGCCCCTAGTCAACAGGGTAATAAAATTTATGACCGCTAAGCCAACACACACTCGCACCCTCTAAAATTTTGCAAAGAAACTTGTTTTTATCCTAGTGACCTACATATTTAGCACATTCCTTGAAAGTACACACTGTTTCAAAATATAGTTTATATTAAAGTGGTGTGTTCAAATTATTATTTACGTTTTTAACAATAGCAGGCAGTTTCCATTTCCCCGTTCGAAAATTCTATTTTATTCAGAGAAAATTACACATAGACCTAATACTTACGAATTTTGCCGGGACCAACACATTGTTCCGAAATAGACAGGATTTCGGATTACTGAGGTCCCGATTTGAACAGTTTTCAATAAACAAATAAATAGATGAATAAATAAATAAAGAAATAAATAAATCCAGTAATGCACACACATACACACATAGGCTACTTACATATAATTTTTTGCTGCGTACCAGTTATTTATTCGACGCACAAGCGAGAAATCTTCGATTCCCTTGATACTTGAACTTGTGAGTTCAAAAACTTTCCAACTTCATGAGAATAAATTTTTCAAGAGAGACGAAAAACGTAAATCCTCGACATTCGTTTATAGCAATAATATGAAATTTATTCATATAATAACGCTCTAGGCTCTGAACACATGTATAATAACATACTCGTACTGTACTGTTCACCTGTCATTGTGCTAAAAAAATTACAAATGTGGAGTAGAGTTGGGACATTCTTGACATATACGTAACGTAAAAAATGCAAATTCACAAAGAAACTTACTTGTTAATGTTTATTTAAAACCAGTTTTTACACTTTTATACCAAATCACCATTAGTTGACATATCTGTGTCATCTTTCAAGTTATTGGGAAAGAAACTATGTGGGGTTTTAAGAAAACACGCATGAATTTTATGTAGGGTATGTATGTATGTGTGTATGTATGTATGTATGTATGCATGTATGTATGTATGTATGCATGTATGTATGTATGTATGTATGTATGTATGTATGTAGTACACAACAGCCCGCTGAAGTCCACACAGAAAAATGCAGAATTTATGAGCCCACAGTTCCATTTTCCATTCCATTTGGAGTAATATCACCTCACCTCCATTGAAGTAGTTGTGCTAGTGGTTGGGCAGAATACCTTGCGTCTTTGTCAGTTTCTGCAAAAAGTCCCAGCTGATCAACGACTCCATTCGTGATATTTCCCTTACTGCTATCAGAGGATCACTTACCATTTTAAAATACCACCTGTGCTTTGTTTCCTAAAAGGAAGGACTTTTGTTTGAACATTTAATCTCTTTGTTTATTATGTTTAGGCCTATTATCCGTATGCTGTTATGTTTCCTGTTCTTAATTTCCCTTTTTTGTTCGTTCCCTACATTTCTCTTTTGTGGTCTTTCCTGTCTAATTTCAGTTTTATTTTCACTCTGTGTGTTAGTTATGCTTTGTCCAATCAGGCAGTCCTGTTATTGGGAAAGCTGAAAGAAGGTCTTTCTAAATACAGTAGAACCTCTATTATCCGTGGCAATGAAGGGGATGGACTGAACGGTTAATAGAAAAAATCGGATAATTCGTAGCATAAAAGATTTTAATAAATTAAGTGCATAATACTTAGGCCTACATTTTCGAAATTTCCTCCGTAATGTTGTGTTTAATGTGCTCGGTAGTGGATCAGAAGTTCACTAATTTAAGTCCGGTTTAATGATTAAGGAAACTCCTTGTAATGGTTGTCTGCGAAAAGGTAGGAATAATACAGGTTCCGTGTTGTATATTTACATGCTCGTACTTCATACAATTTATCCTTCTTTGTTATTAAATCGCGCAAAGTTGTAACGTCAATCTCGTTTTCTAATGCGACATGAACCACAGTTTCTCTTATCCCAAACCTCTTCATTATTTGCACATTTTTCTGTACTTAGCACAATATGTTTTCTTTTTGACTTGGAAGATATTTGGCATAGAAGTTAAATAGTACGGGCACTCAGAATAGTAAAAATAAGGACGGAAAAGTGCACGGGTTTGTAATTATTTGGAAGTTCTTGGGGTCATTTCTATGAAAGCAGGTAGTGTCTATTTTGCAAGTTGGAAAAACACCTCCTCCCCAAGTAAACTGTTTCTATTGCTGGCAGCGGCATCATTCCTACTAGGTACATACTGTATACTGTAAAGGATTGTAATAACCCTCACTAGAAATAATACGCACTAAAATGTACAAATGTATTCATAAAAAGAAAAGAAAGGGAGAGAGAGACCGTCGGATAATCCGTTGATCTGTTAATAGGATGACGGATAATCGAGGTTCTACTGTAAATAGGTCTCTTACTTTCTCGGACTTCGCAGGTATTTGTTCAGAATAACATTGAACATATATGAATTCTGATATAACACTATCCTTGAACAAAGGAAACATATATGTTGGAGCAATGAAAGACATGACTGTATAATGTCTCCAGAAAACATCAAATTTTGTTTCAACAAATTGCATTAAAATCCTCATACATCTTATCGGCGATAGCCAATACCGGCAGTGCTGCGTTGCAACATATGGGCACCCAGACTCGCAGCATACTCGCCACTTAGAAAGCCTCAAAATCACATAACAAGTGCGCTCGGATAATTGGTATGTTTTAGAGACCCTGCATGTATATATGATGAATGTTTAAGGTTTTCTGAACACACAGAAACAAAAATCACATTTTTACCCCCCAGTGGTTCCAATTTTATGAGTTAATACAGTAAAAACCCGATAAGACGCTGTTCGAGGGACCACGTGGAAACCGCGTATTAGGCAGGTATACTGATTTCGACTTATATACAGTATCTATTAGCATTTTTCTTTATTGAAATACACGATTCATGAAAGGTAATGCAATATTACTCCATTATGTAATTACTGTACTGCACGTCAAAGACATTTACAATATGTACTGTACCGAATTCTTTCGAAAAAAAAATCATTTATAGTTGTTTGTCATGTGCATGTTCTCCAAGTCTTCATGTTTACCACACTTCACTTTTCTGCGCTTACATCGTCCCGACGTGGCCACCGGCGTGGCTCAGTCGGTTAAGGCGCTTGTCTGCCGGTCTGAAGTTGCGTGCGGGTGCGGGTTCAATCCCCGCTTGGGCTGATTACCTGGTTGGGTTTTTTCCGTGGTTTTCCCCAACTGTAATGTGAATGCAAGGTAATCCATGGCGAATCCTCATCTCGCCAAATACCATTTCGCTATCACCAATCTCATCGACGCTAAATAACCTAGTAGTTGATACAGAGTCGTTAAATAACTAAAAAAAAACTCGTCCCGACGTCGCAGCTGCAGTGATTGAGTCGCGATTTTTTATTACCATCCTTAATGTCGCCTGCCACTGGAGTAGAAATTTGCAGCACAAAAGGTACGTTTTATTAATTCATCATTTTCCTTAAACGGAACACAGGCATATAATAACCGCTATTTTTGCAAGAATATGCTTTGACAGCATGGACATAATGCTCATTAGGACATGTCAATTAATTTCTACAGAGAATTACTATTTCAGATTAAGCTTATCATTCAATTTATTTTATCACACTGCGCCTTTGTGTTAATCGAGAACTTTATTAAGGCCCGGTTTTTTGTAAATAAGGTTAATCGAAAGATTATGTTAAACCTAAGTTAAACCTAACTATGAGTTTAACTTAACGTGCCGTATTACAGAGTCTCGGTTAAGTTAAACCGTAGTGGAATACTATTGGTATTACGGCTAGGAAAGAAAAGAAAACGATCGCAACTGTTTAATTATATTATTAATTTAAAATAGCCGACGCTCGTGGAAAATCTTCATTAAGAAACATCTTTGTTCCTCGGTATCAGAGAGAGTATAATAAAAAAACTAAAGAGGACCAATACCGCGTACTTCAGTATGCTTGTCACATTTAACATCAAATAGTTTCTTAACGCTAGCTACCAAAACACAATGCAACCAAACTAAACCTTGCATGACCCTCCGCGACGTAATTCCATACAGAATCAACTGAGTAATGAAATAATAATACACTCAGGGACAAAAAAACCGGACACTTTAATATTTGCTGGTATTTTGCAAAACATTATCTTCTCATACAATATTATGGTAGCCATCTGTTGTTATGGAGACGTGTATATATTGTTGATTGTTGTTTGTTTTATAAACAAGTCATTACAACCAAATATTCCAATTTTGCTTTCGGAGTCTCAGCTATAACAATTTTGTCTCAACCATTTTGTGCTTCATTATCGTTATCATTCGTTATTTCTTTATTTTTACATTTTCTGAGTTTAAGTGGGGTTGTAACATTTGTCTTAAAACAAGATGCGACCTGAAGATGTGACTCGAGCTGTAGCCCTTTACGATGATGGACGCAGTGTACGTTACATTGCAAATGTTATGAATATGGCTAGAAGCACAACCCATGATGCCATAAAACGGTATAGAGAGACCCTAGAATATACCAGAAGACCAGCTTCGGGTCGTCCAAGAGCTACAAATCCAAATGAAGACAGGTATATGGTGTTGAGAGTTCTTAGGGAGCGCAACCTGCCAGCTACTAGTGTAGCCCAGCAATTTGTTAACATGCATGGACGCCCAATTTCGGCCAAAACAGTTAGAAGGAAGTTGAAAGCAAGTGGACTGATATCAAGTAGACCTGCAACTGGTCCCAGACTTCTCAGGAAGCATCGAGTTGAAGGACTGCGTTTTGCAAATGATCACAGGGATTGGAGAAATGGACAGTGGAGCTGTGTTCTGTTCACCGATGAGTCCCGTTTCAATCTGTGCTCACCTGATGGACGTGAAAGAGTTTGGAGAAGGAGGGGAGAACGATTTTCACAGTGTTGCATTTCCGAAAATGTGCCGTATGGAGGTGGTGGAGTGATGGTTTGGGCAGGAGTGTGTACGGATGCTCGTACAGAGTTCGTTTTTGTTGAAAATAGAAGACTAACAGCAGATAGGTATATAAATGAATGTTTGGCTGATCATGTTGTGCCATTTGGCCAATTTGTAGGCGATAATTTTGTTTTAATGCATCATAATGCACGGTCGCATATTGCCCATGCGGTCAGAGATTATCTCCAAGAAGTGGGAATGCATGTTCTTCCATGGCCAGCAAGGAGTCCAGGCATGAACCCAATTGAACACGTGTGGGACATGCTGGGATGGCGTGTTAAGAATAGACGACCGAGACCAGAATCTTTACAAGAGTTGAGGCGAGCACTTGGCGAAGAATGGGAACTTATTCCTCAAGAAGACATTGCTAACCAAATTGAGAGCATGCCAAGACGTATGGATGCAGTTATTCAAGCCAAAGGGGGTAATAACCGTTACTAAAAAGAGTTTTTAATGTTTAAGGCACCATAAAATGAAAAAAACAGTTAGACCAAACGATGCCATAGTCATACGCCCTTTGTAATTTTTTGTAAATTTTCTCATCAGAGATTTTTTTTTTTTAAATATTGTCGTATAAGGTGCTAAATGAAACATTATTCTGTTTAAATGGTTTTGTTTCATTTTGAAATAATTGGCAACAAAATACAAGCAAATATAGAAGTCTCCGGTTTTTTTTGTCCCTGAGTGTATTAGAGTGCGTATTTTATTTGTCTAGAATATTTATGAAACAAAATTCAGTCAAACAGTAAAATTATTTTTTAGGAGTCTAGTAAAATTAGGTAATATTATTAGTGTGTTTATAAATCAGGCCTGGCGCGGATACAAGGGGGGGTCTGGGGGGCTATAGACCCCCCTATCATTTCAAAGACTTTTTTTTTTATTTAAAATGTACAAAGCATTATTTTTTCATTCATATAACTGATATGATTCTTCACTCACTAAACTTCATATTATTTTGCTATTTTACTTCGGCATACAAACTCTCTTTACAGTTCGCAGTGAATAGATCAGGTAAGTGGTCGCATTACTTAGGGGTCGTTACAATGGGGTTTAACAATAGCTCGGACTTCGGAAAGGAAATCTAACGGTAACCACCCCTACCACACTGTAGCTAGGCTGCTACCAATATCTTTGTTATCGTACTTTACAATAGCAACTACATTCGACTTCTGAATTGAGACGAGAAGTGATCAGTCCACACAGGTGAATTATTTAGTGTAACAGTTATGAGAAATTATAAAATGTCGGAACGTAAGTTTCAAACAAACATCTTACAATTCATCAAGAAGCCGTGTGGTGAAGTGAAAGAAAAGTGCAGTACGGATGACAATGATACAACTGATGAAGAAAAGTGTATGCCTGTTAATACCATAACAGTGGAATCGGTTATGTGCTGTGAAGTGATGACGCTAGTTCGACGACTCATAATGTATTAGATATTGGTTGCTTAGTGGAAAAAGAAATATGCAGTGACGAGATAAAATACAAAGCTCTAACAAATCCATGGGTTCCAGACGAAAAATATCCATTTCCGAGGACACTAGAATCGGGACAGTCTAGACAATTTCAGCGTGCGTGGCTTAAAAGATTTCCATGGCTGTCTTACAGTAAGAAGGATGAAGGTGCGTTCTGTCACGTGTGCGTTTTATTCGGACCTAAAGAGGGAGGGCGAAGCAAAGTTACGTTACATAATTTAGTTACGAAACCTCTAAGAAAATTCAAAAACACCTCTGAAATGTTCAGGAGACATTCAGAGAACAGTTATAACAAAACTGCTCTCTTAAAATGTGACAACTTTAAACGAGTGTTTGAAGGTAAGGTAGAGAACGTTCTGGTTCAATTGAATAATGAAGTGTTACAAACAGTGCGCGAAAACAGGATGGAACTTGTCCCAATAGTAAAAACAATTATTTTGTGCGGCCGACAAAATATTCCATTAAGAGGACACAGGGATGATGGTGCGATTGACTTCGAAAGCGAAAATCAAAACGAAGGTAATTCCAAGGAGCTTCTTAAATATCGCGTTGATGCCAGTGATCAGATTCTGCATATTCATCTTAAAAATGCCCCCAAAATCTCTTCTCTAACAAGTAAAACGATCTCATAAACTGTTGTGGCACCATTATTGAAAAGAAAATTGTTGAAGAGGTTAACCATAGTAAAACATCTCAGACGACTTCAGCTTCGTTAAACTGTAAGTAACATTTAATCGACTTTCCATTCCAGTCGCCATTTCCTTTAGAATTAGAACTAACTGAAGACTTAGAACCTAAGAGTGACAATATTGTTGTGGTTTATTTATTTGTTTTTAATTCCATTGTTCTGTGTTATGATTATACTACTGTATTCATATGTTAATTGAGGGGTTGGTGCAAGAAAGGCACCTCTCTCAAATGCAAGTTTTGAGAAAATTGATGTTGGAAATTCAAACCGTAATAATGTTATCTATGCACGCCTTTACATTTTGGGTACCGGTACTCCTGACCTCTATGATTACAGTATTGAACTGCAACTTGATGATCATATGCATAACAGATCAGAGAACACAATAAAGCGTTTTGCTCAAAAAGGGCACATCCTCTAAAATGCCCTTATTGCACCCAGCCCCTCAATTATTATTAGCCCCCCCTATTATTAAATTGTAGATCCGCGCCTGAATCAGGCCCCATAGTAAATCTTACCAGGAGACTGTCTGCCACACACAGTACAATGCGCAATAGTTTTATAGTAGATTTACGGACACCTACGAAATCTTCCGTTTTCAGTATGTCTACTACCAGCGGAGAAATAACGCAGCGCAACTAGTAACTGATGCAGAGATTCAACAGAATGTTTTCAAAAATAAAAAAGGAATCATTTACCTTTTCAAATAATCTTTAAATTCAAACCCTAAAACACATATTTTTGCAATATCTCATTTTTCTGTTGCATGTTGTAGCCTAGTTTCAATTTTTCGAAACAAGGTTAGGGCTATAAGCCTAATTCTGAAGGTTAGGACTGTCTACTTCGAAAACCTCAATCTGTTTTAAAATTTATATTTATTTACGTAAATTTCAAAGTGGTGCACTCTATTTCGAAAGATTCTTGGCCGCCATGGTCGTTCAGTAATATTGACCATTCAAATATCGTTACTCATAAGATCTTGGAAAACATCTGCAATATCCATGTGTATTGCGGGAACCGCCATCTTGCACTGTTGAGCCTTGAACTGCAGTTTAAATGGCAGAGAATTGCCGATCAAGTTAAACTCATATTAACTCAAGATTAACTGGTAGTTAAGATTTATAATACGAAGTAGAACGAAAAACTTCAGTTTAAACTGAACGTAAGGTTTAAACGGCGTTTATAATGTCGGGCCTTACTCTAATAAAAAGTAAAACTAATACAAAAACTGATACAATCTCAGTGAGCACATTATTATTATTATTATTATTATTATTATTATTATTATTATTATTATTATTAAGAAGCCTTCTGCATCTCCCTATCAAACCAATCTCAGATAAAGGATCGCGCTCCATATTTTTAAAACTACTACCGCTGTGATACGGAGAGTGTAGTTGTGACAATGTCGTGTTGGCATGTCACTGGCGCTCGCGAAACGTCAAGAGGTTTGAGAGCGACTTTTTGTATGTGTGATGCTAGGGTGCATTGGGACGTTCTTGAAATATACACAAATTTTCGAACGATTTTAAGGCACTTTTCACTTGGAGTTGGAACTTTTCTAAACATAAAAAATGCGTCCCAGGAGTAGCTATTCATATGTGCCATAAAGTCAATTTCAGGGAAAAGTTCAGTTGGGACGTTTTTGAACTCACAAATTCATTTGTGTAAAAATAAAAAGCCTGGACCGGAAGAAAGTGCGTGGGGATGACGTCCGGGCGATGTGTGACGATAACATTTTTTGAAAAGCATGTTTATCTCTTCTGTGGAAATGTGAATATAATCTATTTGCAGTCGCATTTACTTGAAAAGCGATTCAATGATGGAAATACTCAGCAACCACTCTACATAGACCTACTGGGATACGACTGTAGAAGCGGAAAGGACCGACAAGCCTTGGGCAACTCGGGGATGAAGTCTGGATCGTTGTGAATGAGGAAAGACATTACGTGGAATCGTTTACCTACAAGCGAGCATGTTTCAAAGTCCACGCACTTAGCAGAAATTATCGCAATTAAGCGAACTGAATTTTTACCTCCGCAAGGAAGTAGTCGGTATATTAGTTGTTTACATCAGAATTATACGTTTCTTAGAAATAACTTGCATTGTTGAATAAGTTATTTATTTTTTTAAATTGGTTATTTAACGACGCTGTATCAACTAGGCCTACTCTGTTATTTAGCATCGATGAGGTTGGTGATAGCGAGATGGTATTTGGCGAGATGGGGCCGAGAATTCACCATAGATTGCCTGGCATTCACCTTAAGGTTGGGGAAAACTTCGGAAAAACCCAACCAGGTAATCAGCCTAAGCGGGGATCGAACCTGCGCCCGAGAGCAACTTCAACCGACTGAGCCACGTCGCGTCGATGGCTTTGTGGAAGAAGAATATAGAAACTCGCAGGTTTATTATTTAAAAAAAATTGAACTCTAAATTATAAAATTTATGTAAAACAAGCAGATGGAATAATATCCTCTGTCTTCTCATGCTCGAACACGTTGAAAGAACTGGATTACGAATTCCTTTCAGAACTACATAACAACTAGAATATCGATAAACACCGAAGGGGATTCATCGACCTGTACGAAGACGCCTCATAAATTTTAATCTCAGCTAGACATTGATTAATTTCTTCCTGACTGTTAAAAAAGAAAGTATCTGAAATTCTCTGCCGAAGCCTTAAAGTCATGCTGCTTTTCGTATTTTTCTTCATTTGTGAAGTCGGATCCTCGACAATAGTGGTAATAAAAATAAAATCGTCCACCGCTGTGGAGTAACGGTTAGCCTGTCTCAGCGTGAAACGAGCGGACTCGAGTTCAAATCCTGGTTGGGACAAGTTACCTAGTTAGATTTTTTCCGGGGTTTTCCCTCAACCTATTAAGATCAAATACTGGGTTACTTTCGGCGTTGGACCCTGGACCCATTTCGCTGTCATTATCACTATCATCTCACTCAGCCGCTAGATAAGCATCGCAGTTGATAAAGCGTCGTAAAATAGACAATTAAAAATATAAAAATCTCCAAATCATACTTCAATAATTGTTTATTTTTTTAACTCTCAAAACAGCTCGCATGTACTGTAGGTAGAAATCAATGCCAACAACAAGAGGGACCGGAAATAAGACCACTCTTTACGCACACCTCATGAAAAATACATAAGTTTCGTTGTAAAATGATATCAAATGACAAAATAAATACAACAACAAAAACAAGTTAAGAATGAAATTCACCCTCATGCTCATTAAACCATACTTCGTTGATATTTTAATCAAGGACATTGTTCTTGCAGCTTTTCGTAGGATTTGAAAGCATGTTGCACGACAAAATTCAGTTTTAAATTGACCGAGAAGCCTAAGCAATTACAAATATACCGAACAAGAACGTGGAATATGAATGCAATTAAGAAAGGACTTCTTAGCAACCCATAAACTTTAATAGTTGGGAGAATAATATTTATTATACCGAGCATTCTGGGATACTGTAGCCTACATACTGAAGTTAGGAGGCCATAAACTATCCTCAAAAGGAAGAATGAAAACTGCTGTCGACGAAACAGTGTGTGGGAGGAGTGGGGGAATGTTTTAATGAGGTACAGTGCTCTGTTGTTTCTCGGCTGTGCTTCCATCTGGCCAAGAAGAACTGGGGGGGGGGGGAAGGAATCGGACACGGACAAAAAGGCTGTACGTTTCGTGTTGAGTGTGTGAAACTGGAAGTAACTCTGTTGGTTTAAGTATGTTTTATTGGTCCCATTGGTAGGGAAAAAGGAAGATGCAGGATTTAAGGGGTTAGGTACAGCGTACAGCAGTAAAATTTTCGGAAATATTAAAAAAAATTTTTCCTCCAGTACTGTATCTTGTAAAATAATGAAAAATTGGTATGTGCAAGACACTGACTTTCTGCTATATGAAAAAAATATTTTTACGATTTAAAAAATATATATATATATATATATATATATATATATATATATATATATATATATATATTCAGAATGGTGGCAGTTTACTATGCATTAATGAAGCATTGCCCTCAAAAGTCATAAACTTGTTAATTTTTTCGTGTTCTTTCTCTTTTATTTTATTTCTGAAACTCATGTTTACAATATCATGCTCTTTCAACTACATTCCTTAATAATTTTTTTTTTTTTTAATTTTTGTTAGAAGAAAATACTGGTTCAACCATTTTTAAAATCAATTTATTTTTTTTATCAGACAATCTACCAAAGATAGAGAAGTGATCTTGCATCATATTGTAGATATGATATGCATAAATACACACAAAAAATGTCATCACAGAATGTTGGACAGTTTTTGAGTTATGTGGGAAACTCTTCATCACGGCAGAGTAAACTGAATTTTGAAAAAGAAAAAAAAAAAAAGCAATTTTTTTTAATCGTAAAAATATTTTTTTTCATATAGCAGAAGGACACTGTTTTACACATATTAATTTTCATTATTGTACAAGATACAGTAATGGAGGAAAAAAATGTTGAATATTTCCAAACTTTTACTGCTGTAAGCTGTACCTAACCCCTTAAGTCGGATATTCCTAGAAGGTTTGTCTCGCAGGTTCAATATAACTCTTGTTCACACCAATTTCATAAACTTATTATGCTATGTATACTCGTATACTCGCCGAGAAGTTGCTCATGAAGAAATCTCTCGTTATCGTCACTTCTGTGCTCAGAACACATTATTCACTTCACAGTGTAATCGCCATTTTCGCTTCTTGATTTATTAAGATTGGTTATGGTACCAAATGCCATAAAGGTCTGTTATAGATGTGTTTGCAGATTACACAGTGTAACGGAAAACGTGAGCAAAACTTCAACAATTAATTTCTCGTATGTATAGAATAAAAATTGTTAATTATATCAACATCGGTCCAAACATTCTTGGTTTCTGAGTTGTAGGGATTGCAAGTAGTATCATAGTGCTCCCCAATACGATTCTTTAGTCCAATTATTATGACACATTTTATTTACATTTCGTTAGATGATCTGTTCAAAATGTCCACTCCTGTCTGAATACAGGCCGCAGCTCGTCTCATAGAGATTCGAACATGCTTGGCCTCCACGCTCACCAGATCTGAACCCATTGCACTTCTTTGTATGGGAGCACTTGATAGTCGTTGGTGTATTCGACTCCTGTAGATAATGAAGAAACTCTCCGTCAGCGGATTCTGTAAGGTTGTCGGATATAAGAACTATGTCAGGAATTTGATCTCTATGAGACGACGAGCTGCGATCTGTATTCAGGTAGGAGTGGTTATTTTGAACAGTTCATCTAAGGACAAGAAAATATAAACATAATTTCAGCAAACATACGTATTAGAGTGCACAATGATCATACTTTACTATCAAGCGTCGACCTGGTTGGCGAGTTGGTATAGCGCTGGCCTTCTATGCCCAAGGTTGCGGGCTTGATCCCGGGCCAGGTCGATGGCATTTAAGTGTGCTTAAATGCGACAGGCTTATGTCAGTAGATTTACTGGCATGTAAAACAACTCCTGCGGGACAAAATTCCGGCACATCCGACGACGCTGACATAACCTCTGCAGTTGCGAGCGTCGTTAAATGAAACATAACATTAACATTACTATCAAGCCCAACTCTAATACCAAGCATTTCCGGACACATGTTAATATAACCATTTTTTCTCGTACAGACCTGTATATAAGAAACTCATACCAGAAATTTTTCCGACTTTCTTTTTGTTAAAACCCGTATACATATGTAAGGTAGATAAAATAGATGTCTTACAGAAACGAGAATTAAGTTCATTATTGACATGACATGACATGACATGACATGATATGATATGATACGTTACGATATATGCAGGGTCGGGTATTTATGGACATCGCGAAAATCACGACATAATAGATATACAGTAGATTTTTACTAATCTTTACGAATTAAGTGATTGTGATTAATAATATGCGGGTAAAACAATCGTGACAAATCGCGAAATAGAGTTATAATAGCGAAATATGAACACATTCGCGAATTATTACTATTGCGTCTTTTTACAGCGAATATCATATTCTGAGTTTTTCCGGATTTTTTTTCACTTTAATTTCTTATAAGGTAAACTAGTGGCTACTTCCGTCATTGACTTCTAGCAGAATGTGGTGCCCACAAGTGGCGAGGTAACACGTTAAAGTACAGAGTGTCCAACATGCCCGACTGTCCAACAGACCCTAGTTTACCCTATATACAAGTAGGCTGCATTACATGATATTCCATGTGTTCTGATTGCATTAGTGAACTCAAAAGACTGAGAATTGAACATTTCACTAATAATTTGAAAATGTTAATTTGAGGGATGCAAGTTTTTTTAATGACTGTGTGTTAAATACAGTCTTAATCCAACAAATATTGTCTATTGGTCATAGCGCACCTTTACCAGAATCCAACGAAACTTTAATGTTAATTATTTGGAAAGTAATATTCATACTGAGTTAATACTTCAATTCAATAATACTATTGTATTTTCCAAAATTTCCATTAATCTCCGCCAAGAGTAGACTACAAATCAATCTCCAACAATCTCCGCGACACCAATATTAAAAAACACAAATGATAAAATTAATCTCAATAAATACCTCCCCTGGATACATAATACATATCTATATGATATGGTATGATATATGATGAGGTGAGGTGAAGAGAAGTGATAAACGATATGTTCTAATGTGATTTGATGTGTTATTATATCATATTATAATTAAATGTAAATCCTTCAATAACTGTCACAATTTATTAGGCCTAATGGGTAGGCCTATACAAATAAAACATTAGGTCATTATTGTAAGTTAAATATGACTAGCGCTTTCATTACGAACTCGTTTTTTCTTCTTTCACTTTTCTGTATTTCAAGACTTTCTTCAATATTGCATAGCCTTTTCGGAGCAGAATCCTGTGTACTCGTTAGGTAAACACGATTTTTTTTACCATTTACCACGAAACCTTGTTTCTTGAATTCGTTAGCCGAGAGTTGACATTAACTTCACGATTATCCCCATCTGGGTCAGAAAGGCGGGAACAAACTGATATTTTTAATCAAGTAGGCCTACCTGAAGTAATTCTCAACTTCTCAAAAAATAATGTAGAGATGTTACACCCCTTTAGTCTTTTCTTGGAAATTTTATTTAATCTCTCATTTATTTTTGCTTTACTTCACCTTATCTGAATCGTATTAACATTGCCGGGTAGCACGGTCGTCCTCGGGATTAGGAAACTGGAAAACCAATGATGGTGGTGGTGGAGGCGAAGGGGAAACCCAAGAAAATAATAGAAGTTCATGCGATCATGCCTTCCATTACTCTTGCAGTTAATTTTAAACGAATGTATTTCTAAATAAACGGAATATTCTAAGAATCTAAGGGATCAGGAAAACCCTGTATCGATGGTCCTGCAGGTCATAAAAGAGAATAACAGAATAGAATTTCGGGTTAATGTATCTTTCCAAATCATTCCTTTGCAGCCAACATTTTTAAAACGAATATATTTCTTACAAATAAATTTTAACAAAAATGTAATTTTTTCGTTTTTATCGTAAAAATGATTTTCGCAGAAACGAAAATTCGCGACAAAATTACAGCTATAAATCAGTTTATGATACATCGTGTATATAGACTACTTCTTGCTGCATCTCTCTCTTACATTTCGCGTTTATCATTAATAAAAAAAAAACCCTTGAATCGTGTATTATATCCAGGATAAAAACTTAGGAGGCCGAAGGCGCGGAAGAGGTAGGCAGCAACAATTTTTTCCTCCTGCTACCTTGAATTACTATCAGCGTTCCTTAGAAAACTTTCTAAGAGCCACGAACACTTGCGAGGCTTGGCATCGAAGGATGGGCAAGGCTATCCCTCTCTCTATCATACCATTAAACAGCTTTAGACCGAGGTGACTGAAATGAAGAGGGACATTGAAAGAACAGAAGTTGGGCACTTACCGGTTGAAAATGGAAGGAAATGCACACAAGAACCTCTCGTATTGTGGATAATTATCTACAGTAACCTCACTAGAGGTTTTGATTTATCTAGAGCAGCGCTTCCCAAACTTTTTCAGTCACGGAGCCCTTTTTGAAGCAAAAGTTTTTCGTGGAGCCCCAAGAAATATTTAGTGTTTAGTTCTGTCTATGTTGTATGAAGCATACTACACACGAAACGTATAAGGAAGAGTGAATAATAAGGTACATATATTAACCCTCCTGCTGCAAGGGGTTTTCACAACTTACTACTACCAAGGGGGATAATGCAATTACCCCCATCACCCCATCAAAATAATATGCCGAACTCTGTTAGGTATTTGGAATATAAACAATATTTAGGTATTATTGACTACTGTATATAATATATACTCACAAAAAATGCAAAATATAAAATAATCATCCTATTTTTGAAAATACAGGATAATTCAAAAGTCCTGTTTCATTTTGTTGAAAACATATACCAAATTGAATTAACTTTAGATATGTTACTGGTGACACATGAGGTAACATACAATAAGTCTAAATTTGCCTCCCTTTCATTTCAAGACAAATTCCTCAATGCTACATGGTTTTGATATGTGGAAAACACATTTACAAGCAAAGGAATTCTCAGTAATATAACATAAATTGGAAATCATTTCAGTTGATTATTGAAATTTAAATATTCGAATACCTTCTATACAACAATGAATATCTCAAAATAAATATATAAGCCTAATAAAATACATTTTAGTTCTTTGTTGAAATTCAAATATTCGAACACAACGTATACAACAATGAGCATCTCGATAAAAGGCTCCGCTTATAAATATTTCTAACAACATCACTTTTAGAAAAAACATAACACAGAGAAATAAAAAATAAAAAATAGGGAACAATAGGGGTCATGATGATATAAATAACAATACAAATTGTTATAAATAACATAATAAAATAATTTGGAAGGAGACAAATTCAGAAATTAAGGAAATTAAGCTAACGATTGAATTTTATATCCTGAATTGTCATGACACAGACTACCAAGGGGATAACAATGAATAATGTGAATTACATCTTAAAGTAGATTAATTATTTATGTTATTTATAATTCAAATTGTTAGTAGACAAATAACGGACAAATATGTGAAATTTAAAATAATAATGAAATATCATCAGTGGGGTAATCCTATTACCCCTCTTGGTAACAGGAGGGTTAATAAAGGAAACAATAGTAAAAAGGAACTGGAGACAATATTATTTAAATTTACAAAATGATATAACAACTAGTTAAGGTATTAAAAAATTACTGTGTTACATGTGCACCCGAAGTTTGTGTTTCTTGCGACAGAGTTTGTCAATGTCCGGTGTCACAGAAGTTAGATGAAAACACATATCGACTTCTGCGTCCAAACGAGTTCGATATTTTGTTTTTGTAGCCGTGTACTTCGAAAGACCGTTTCACAGAGGTAGTAGTACCAAAAGCAGTAATAGCAATTTAGTTTTTGAACTTAATAGCGAAAGATCCTCCACTATCTGTGTCCAAAAATTCGGGAAGTGGTTTGCTTTTAAATGATCCTGATAGTGGCTGTCAGAAACCATGTCTATAAGGACCTCATATTCTGCCGCAGTGAGGGCTGCTGGTTTTGACTTCACTGAAAATGGAATACAATCTACTCACATTTATTTCTTATCGATTCCTGAGTGTCCCTAGGAAAGTATGAATTGAGGGCTTTGCCGGAAGAAAGATGGATAGACCTATACGCACTTCTTCGGGAAAACGGTTTAAAATGTAGTAAATAATTTTAGTAGCGAAATTTTGTTTTGATTGTACTGTACATGCCTGCAGGACAGGGCTGCATGCGTGTATAACATTTTATTCAGGTGCGTTTTAAAATCTTAGATTGCATGTATCTCAATTCACCATATTGACGTATACGCCCTTTTTCCGGCTAACCCCTCAATTCATATTTTGAAGCAAATTGTCAAGGTGTTCCTTTATTATTGCTATGATTGAGTCATTCATTGTTATGTTATTTTCTTCTATAAAGTTTGAGAGAAACATGTCAGATCCTTATTCTCGACGCTTTCTATGTAGAACGCTATCTTTTCCTTCAGCTGGGCAATTATGTCATTAGCATCGAATATAGTCTTCCGTTTCCCTTGTATGCATGTGCTGAATTCGTTCATTTTTTTTTAAGTGTCTGCCAAGTAATATAATCTGCACAACCATTCCTGATAATCCAAATAATATGCTAGCAAACTATTTGATCATTCAAAAGTGAAGAAACTTCCGTTCAAAGTTCAAGTAAACGGGACAACGCTTTACCACGCGACAACCATCCTACTTACGTGTGTAATAACAATGACTTGTGTTTACTTGCAATATTTTCACACAGGATTTTGAGTAGCCTACACTACAAATGTTGTGCCTTAACACAGGTTATAATTTTGACGGCGTTGTCTAGTACCTGCTTTAATAACGCTGACATTTTTTTGTTGCGAGGGCGTGTCAGTGTAGTACACAGTGACTTGTGCAGTTTTTTTTTTTTTTTTTTAACTTTCTTGATCCTTGTAACAGCACCAGCAACAGGACCTACCATGGCCTTTGCGCGATCTGTGCACACGTCAATTAAATTGTCCCACGGTATCGGGTTTTAAATGAAGAAGACATCTATTAGGGGGAAAGAAATTCAGTACCGTTTGTAGAAGATGGCAATGGCTTGCAGAACAAAATATCTTCATGAAAACAACCTGAAAATTTATACCGCACAAACGTCATTAACACAGTTAATCCGGTAATGTCCGTGGATTCGTCAAGTTGTAGTGAAAATTTCCTTTGACTGATACGGGAAACTATAGTATTTTTAACATTGTTTGTTAGATCCTGGATTCGATTACGCACAGTGTTATTTGTGAAGAGCACACCGCAGATTAAGTTTGCAGTTTTTCCATCCACTATGCACTTCACTACCTTCGCTAATAGTGATTTTAAAAGTTTCAGCAAGGGTGTGAGGTTTACCAGCAAGAGCCAGGTCATGATTAACCAAGTACGACGCTTCCATTGCTTTCTCGTTACTTGTCTTTACACGATATAAAAATTTTGTCTGAACTGCATGGAGTTCGTCACTTTTTACATCTTCATATCTGCCGCGGACGGAGCCCCTGAGAATCACTCGCGGAGCCCCAAGGGCTCCGCGGAGCACACTTTGGGAACCGCTGATCTAGAGAAAATAAAAACTGGAGTTGGATTTAATTCACTATTACACGATTATAAGGAAGTAGCCTATATAAAAATTAGATGAAGTAAAGAACCTACTCTAATACAATACAATATTAATTGACTTACTAAAATATGTACTAAACTGTCTTGAAAATTTAGTATTGTACCATATCATCAATACAAGTATTCCGTTAGATGGCAGTAGTGTGTTATGATCAGCTGTTCTCTTGTTTCCTGCTCTGCCAAATATATAAACTTCATTGGACTCTCTGGACGATTACTAGTCAAGAAGGTTTTGTTGATTCAGTTTCATTTTTATTAAAATAATTGCATTCCACTTCAATTATCAATATATATTAAACAATCTCTGATACGTGACTATTCATAATTTCATACAGCAGAAGCTATAATATAACCTAATTCATATAAACGAGATAAATGATAGAAAAGTTTTAATTAAGGATGATGAAATGAATATGAATCATTTTAAAAGGTACAATTATTGAAAGTAAAATGTTGGCAAACAAAAAATAAAATGCTAGGGAGATGATAAAAACAAACAAATGCTAGTTAGGTGATGAAAAACAAATGCTAGGGAGGTGATAAAAATTGTAAGATAAGCAGCCATGGTTGGTTGAAACACGTTGTTCTGGACCGTTGTATTGGTCAAAAGTATAATATCAAAATAATAAAGCGGTAAATATTACTCTTGACTACCAACAGGCTATAAGCCATAACATAGCAGGTCGCCTGTAGGAAACTATAAACCTGCAATCTAACAACAGTATCTTGAAATAAAATATTGAAAATTTAATATACTATTGTAATTTTCTTTCCTGTTCTAAATTAATTTATATTGTGAAACAGAACGAGTTCATTTCAGTTAATGTATTTCACTAATATAGAGAGAAATTTGAATTAATAAGTTTGTGACTTATGTGGTTTTTGCACTAATCAACTGAATTGAATATTTGTTTTTAATTAAACATTGCCTTTTTAATGCATAGCATACTAAATTATTTTCCATAGCAAAACTAAAGTTAAATATTTAATGTAATTTGTTAATGTAATGATGTTCTCAATATTATGAATACAAATCTCAAACATTAAGAAATCTGTGGTTTTTCTAGTTCTTATTGTCAGAAACCGGTGTTTAAACTTGATCAGTTCCTTCTCAGAATATTTCATCACCTCCTCTTCTTCTTCACCGTCTACCGACGGCCATTGTTTTAAATCGTCATACCATGGCTGGAACTCATGAGGGATGTATGAGACAATTTTTTCAATATCTTGAAGTTTGAACTTCTTGATGGGTATCTTTCCTAACGGATTTGACTTCCCAATAGGCATAACAAAAATGGTATTGGGCTTATTCAACTTGAAAGTATGTGAAGATATACCATCGGTATAGCTTTGTACAACAACAATGCCCTTGTTCTCTGCTTCATATTTGAAGGTCATAAACTCAGATGGTGGAAATGAAATCTTCGAATGTCTTGAAACTTCTTTTCCATATGATCCATTGAAAAGACATCTCCGCTTATAGTGTAGTGGCGACCAGGCTTTGAAGTCGAATATATCTTCAGCTGCCAGATGTTCAACTGAAAATTTTGTGCATGTTCCTTCAATGATTGTTTTGTATTCTCCAGGAACGTAGATCCTATCATGCTTCTTCAGCTTCTTCTTGATGACACTGAAATCTCTGTCATTGGGCAAGAATGAATGTCCACGTTGTGGGTAGTAGTGATTATTTCATAAAATCTTTCAGTATGAGTTAGAGAGAGGAAGAATCTGATGAGTGACAGTATGATTCTTGTTCTGCCCTTGGCAACCGCCTGAAAAAAAAAAAAAAACATGCAGAATTCGTACTGTTTCAGGCATACATGTTTCTATGTATTTCAGAACCATTGAACACACCTCATTTGCATTCTTCTTGGCTTCTCCTTCGTGGTATATGAAGAATTTAGAATCATCAGCCTTCAGATTATGAATTCCAAAACAGTAAACACATAATTGCCTCAAACAGAAGACAACTTTGGACTGACAAATGCGGTAGAGGCATATTTTGCATGAAGTCGAAATTTATTGCCGTAGTGTTATCCCTCTCCTTATAAATGTTTGAAACTTCTGTAAGTACTGGCAACGTGAAGGCTGGAAAACGTTTGCTATTAAATCGCTGCAAGTTCATAATACTCGTTGGGTGCAAAAACAGCATGAGTCATTGACTCATGTGCTTTTTACTCTCACTCACCTATATTAGGACTTGATATTCTAGCAAAGACTAATCAGACTCATGCGCCTTTTACACCGTATGTGTAACTACCTTCTACGAGTAGGATTATGATAACATTAACTCAATTTCATAAAAGTGTTGACTCGTGTTGATTTTGCAATCATCGATTCATTTCTATGTTTGAAATGTTTATTGTATACTATCGGTTTTATTAGTATTCATAGCTATCTTCATGTAATTTATAAGGTTATTATATATTTTTACACACCTTACGTTTTTATGTTCATATAACTTGATATATATTATCTCTTAGACCTGATGATGCCACACATGACGTAATGTTTTATTTGCATAACCATTAGGCCTAATAAATTGTGACACTTATTGAAGAATTTACATTTAATTATTATTCTACTATTTATAGGTTTAGCTATATAACAATTAATTGTAATGATTCGCTGTTGAAAAAAGTATTTTGCGACTATCTTACGGTCCTCATGACGGAAGACGGAGTAGCGCAGCTGCGGGCTGTGAGTGTAGGGCTTATCTGTAGCTTCTAAATCTGACACTTTTTAATGTGTAACATTGCAATATGATGTATTAAAGCCATGATGTAATTATAATCCATGTGTGCTGCTGTCTTTGCTTCAAGAGCTAGGCCTAATTTCATATATGAATTACTACAACTGGGTACTGTTAATATTACTACTACTATACTACTGGGTGTTCATTTCAAAGTGTGTCATGATGTCACTGTTGTTGGGTCACCGATTTGAAGCGAGTTTCAGCTTATATGTTAGAGAAGTTGCCTATTATTTAAGGCGTTCTTCAATCTGAACTTGAGAACGTGTACGGTATAACTTGAACGTCGTAGCAACAGATGGCGGTCTGTACAGTCTGTGTGCTACCATAACCTCTTTCGAACTGTGTTTTGCGCCGGCAAGTCGTACGCAGGGTATTTGTTATCATCGGTTGCGTACGGCAACATTCCACAACACAAATCAAATGCTCCGTGTCCATGTTGACCGTCGAAGTTAATGTCAACAAATACGTAAGTAATCGTCTTAACCCTCTCCCCATATCCCGACAGTACGTATTTCCAAACAGTTCACATTCCTGCCACTACCGGCGTTACCGTACGTATCGGTACGTACTCTTCAGAATGAACGCCGTACTTGCTAGGCAACTTCTCTGCCTCTTAGGTTATACACCTCTGCGGAAGTGTAGGAAGATTGAATTCTCTAGGCTCATCGGCTAGCCACATGACGGTATACAGCGAGCCATGACACATTTTGAACTGAACACCCAGTATTTATTGTCATATTAATAATTGAGTGATTGAAGTGGACAGAAAGAGAAAGATTGGTCGTACTAAAACTTTGTTGTATTCTCTTTAACCTATCATGAAAGAGAACTTGTCAATAAGCGCTTTCCAGCTTTTTATAGTTGTCGTTTTGCTTCAACTGACCGCCTGTTGCGGGGCTGAAGTTGGAACACGTAAAGTATTCAAAACTACCGTCTGTTTATTTAACAGTAATGAGGTTTTTCGCATTTTAAGTTCAAAGCGGAATTGAGAGAGAACTCAACCGGGGACTGAGATAATTGTAGAACTTTAACTACATTTGAGCTAATGATGGCCGTGCCCCAGAAACCTGAGTCCTCCAGTATTATTACACACTTCGCCAACATAGAGATTAAAACAAAAGGGAGATGTGGTTCTAATGGTGCCAGAATCACATTATATTAGCCTACATGATGTTCGTCAGAAGAAAATTACCGCTAAAGTTTCTAATTTTCCTGTTTGGATATTATCATGGAACTGACAAGTAATCTGGCATCGTGAATTTTTGTAATAAATGCAACATGCAGAGAAAACAAAGACAACGCTGAAATAAAATGTAATTCCCTTTTCGCCGGGGACTACATTTATGAGACCATATGAAAGAACTCTGAACAAGTTCGTGTTTTCTATTTAAGATTAGGCTATATGCCATGCTTGTAGATTCGAATTCTAATTAGTTATAATAATAATAATAATAATAATAATAATAATAATAATGATAATGATAATTATTATTATACTTCCATGCCGTTTTTAGTAGGCCTATTCAGCACGGTTTCCTTCAAATTTAGTGTTTTCATGTGCGGGTTTTATAATAAAGAGAAAGAAAAAGAAAAGAGAAGAGAAATATATTTTATATCTCAAAATATTTGAAAATTTGAGATATTGAAGATTTTATGCCTGAATACTACATTAATTTCATTTCTCCTTAGAATAAATAAAAGTACTCACATTGTACAGTAAAATTCTTACCTGAAACAGGTATGATGTGTAGCCAATTACTTGATTAAATGGAATGTTACACTAAGCGATACCTGATATTTTCCTTGTGGGTTGATGCATTAAAATGCTCTTTTATTTATCATTCAAATACTTGTAAGGACATTCCATATAAAAATCTATCAAAATTTAAATACTTACAAATGGCTTCTAAGAAACACGAGGGTTCATTGCCGCCCTCACATAAGCCCGCCATCGGTCCCTATCCTGTGCAAGATTAATCCAGTCTCTACCATCATATCCCACCTCCCTCAAATCCATTTTAATATTATCCTCCCACCTATGTCTCGGCCTCCTCAAAGGTCTTTTTCCCTCCGGCCTCCCAACTAATACCCTATATGCATTTCTGTATTCGCCCATACATGCTACATGCCCTGCCCATCTCAAACGTTTAATGTTCCTAATTATGTCAGATGAAGAATACAATGCGTGCAGTTCTGCCTTGTGTAACTTTCTTCATTCTCCTGTAACTTCATGCCTCTTAGCCCAAAATATTTTCCTAAGAACCTTATTCTCAAATACCCTTAATCTCTTTTCCTTTCTCAAAGTGACAGTCCATGTTTCACAACCATACAGAACAACCGGTAATATAGGCCTAACTGTTTTATAAATTCTAACTTCCAGATTTTTTGACAGCAGATTAGATGACAAAATAGCTTAGAAAATATTGATTAAAACACAAAGGCGCAAGTAAAATAAACTTGCAATGTTAGCAGGGCAAACTATAAATTACTATTTTACTGACACAATTGCAATTACTGTAATTCTCGTCGTTAATTAGCTTACTTCTGGCTTAGTTGGAATGGTGAGGGGAAACGGGATTTTTTCACAGACAAGAAGGCCGGAACGATAAAAGCAGCGATATTGATGTAACAATGATGATAGATACCGTAGTGTCAAGATGTTTCTTGAAACTCTAGGGGGTTGGATGATGGGGTAAGAGAAGATGAAACTGACACAATATACTCCTTGTATAAACTCTCAGACAGAGCTTAATAGCCTGCGATGGCTGACCACAAATGCTGGGGAGGCACTCCTGATCGATCCTCAGGCGAAGCTATATACCGTATGCCAACGATGGCCAACCACAGATCACAGAAATGGATGGGGTACTTACCTCATCGAGACTCAGGATCTGATATGCCCGAGATGTCCGACCATATACCGCAGAAGATGAGAGGGTACGCCTGATATCGAAGTTCAGGTGGTGCTACATAAACGCGTGACAGTCGACCACAGAAGAAGACAGTCTTTCTGTAAGAAAGAGCTACTGAAGTCCGCGGCTGCTGATCACAGAAAGTGGTGACACTCTTGCTATGGACCCTCACACGATACTATTCTGACACGATCGACTACAGAAGAGAAAGTTAGAGACAGAAGTTTGGAGTTCGAAGGGGAATTGTAGCGATGAAGAGGCGATGTTAACAAGTCATAAGAAGGATGGAGGAAAGTTTAGACAGCGAGTCGTCGAAGAGAATAAATTGATAATAATGAAGAGATATTTGCGTATTGGAGAATGCAGGGCATATCTGATCAGCAAAACGAATGTGTTAATTCTCATGTCAGGAAAGAAGTGAACGTTATTGCTAATCTTTCCTGTGGTATAAGGGTAGTTGAATGGTAAGAAGGATAACGAAAAACTGAAATTAAATATCGTTGGCCATTTTCTGGTTCAAGGATTAGGAGAAAGAGTGAATGTTCCTAGACGGAAAAGGGAAGCTTATAGTAAATTTAAATAGTGGCTTATTTTAAAAGACGTCGAGGAAATGTAGTTGATATAAATATCTACTTACAGAGAACTGCGCGAGAATGAAGTTATCTCTTGTAGACGTAAAAATGTACGGAGTTGGCGGAATTTATTTAAGTTCACTGCTGTGGAGTAACGGTTAGTAGTCCGATTGTGAAACGAGTGGGTCCGGATTCAAATCCTGGTTGGGGAAAGTAACCTGGTTGAGCTTTTTTCCGAGATTTTCCATCAACCAATTGAAGCAGAATTGATTCAAAATCCCCTATATCCACTTTCACAAACTGAAGGATTTTAACAGTAACTTGTGACAAATAGAGGGAATTTTCAACCTAACAGTGACTTTAAACAAGCCTTTTTCTTCTAAATTTAGTGGCTTTTCGAATTAAAACTGAATAAATCATTCGAATTCATTCTTAGCAAGCAATACGTGGGCGTAACTCAATTACGAACAAATGGTCTTTAGAGGGTTTTGAATCTAGAGGATTCAATTGCTGGGTAAATTTTTGGCGTTGGACCTCGGATTCATTTCGCCATCATAATTTCACTTCCCCTATTTTATCATCATCTCCGTTTCTTTCCTAGGTTTCGGGCTTGCTCCGATGTAGAGTCGCCTGCTGGCCGCCGCTGAATTTGTACCCCGTGGTTAAGCTGTTAGTCGTTGTTGATGGAAGCGCTATGCACCGTGGTAATTCGTGGGACCGGGGTTGAGAAACAGCTGTTATGCCTACGTGGAATGGTAAAGGAATCACGTAGGTTGCAGGGGGTTCGGTGGCGGCTCGCTGGGGAATCTCTAGCTTGGGGGACCTTAGTACATGCATACTATTCTATCCCGGGCAGTACAATGGGTCCACCCGAGCGGCCTGCGTGTGAGGACAGTCCCAGTCCATACTCTACTCTAAAGGGAGAATAATAGAAAGACGTTTATTTAAGAAAATAGTACGGTAAGCCAAATGAGACAACTAGGAGAGTTTGCGATACTACACTAAGATTTTTTACTTATTTCTTACAAACGCTACTCATAAATTTGTTAATAAATCATTCACGAATATATAATAAATAGGGTAAACTAGGGTCTGTTGGACAGTCGGGCATGTTGGACACTCTGTACTTTAACGTGTTACCTCGCCACTTGTGGGCACCACATTCTGCTAGAAGTCAATGACGGAAGTAGGCACGAGTGGGGCTACTTCCGTCATTGACTTCTAGCAGAATGTGGTGCCCACAAGTGGCGAGGTAACACGTTAAAGTACAGAGTGTCCAACATGCCCGACTGTCCAACAGACCCTAGTTTACCCTATAGAGTTCTAAATAAATAATAAGTATCTTATTAAGTTATAAGTAGAGACCGGATTTTTATGTAATATCAAGGTGTGAAATATGTACATATTTATGTAAGAAAAATAAGCTGAATATGTGCTAAAATATGTAAAATCATGAAAATATTTAATATCATATCTGGCAGGTATAGGATAGGTGATTTCATAGAGCACCCGACTTTTTTAGCGCACACTTGATACATTACTATTTTTCCATCTGTAGTGAAAGCTTCGTCCATCGCAATCCATGATTTTATTTTTGTCGTTAGGGTTAAAGAGACAGGGGCCATTTTAGTTAGTTAAAAGCAGTAGATAAACTCATTTTCACTGTATACTTTAAGTACTAAAACTAAAGAACTGAGCGAAATGAATGACACAACAGTACTGGAAGCACTGTTTCGCTTTCCTGGATTAGGAGAAAATAAGAGGAGATGTGGGACACATGCATTTTAGCTGCTCCCTGTAAGAAACAAAGTACCTACTGAAACCTCAAACTATAGGCATTTACAAACTGTTGTTTGAAACGTGACATTCCAGCTCATTCTGAAAGGCAGGATTATTCCAGCCGAAAACCTTACTTTCCAATTGCTCGGAAAATCCCATTTCCTATAGGTCTACTAAATTTAAAGTAAAGAGGTCAAGCAATAATCTGAAAAGCTATTTATTTTATTCTTTCAACATCTTTCCAGTTTGTTTCTTCACTCCAGCTTCTTTTCAAAAGTCGGTTACTTTATTGCGGCTCATGTCAGACTTGACACGGGTTTTCCCTGCAAGGATTAGGAAGAGGGTGGTTAAGGTTACAAATTGCATGGGAAGGGCTTGTTAAGACGTGTGCAGAACAATTATAGTTCGAGACAAATCATGTCATCCTCGTTCCACTGCACCGCATGGAGGCAACGCTACTTTCTGAGTGATTTTTACAATACAAGGTAGTTGTATGAGAAAGGTTGTCTTTTGTTCACTCATATTTACTGTCGTCACGCCAGGAGAAGGCGGATGAAGTACTTAGACGGGGCGGAGGGGAAACAGTCGCGCATGCGCACCGCGCTGTTCACTGCAATATTCCTGTTTCACAAACATCTACTGCACGTGTCTATGAATCTTTGCGACTTTGTGAAAATAATAGTGGGGTTTTTACTGTAGTGTTTTATTAGTTTCAACAAGACAATTGTTTTCAGTATACCACAATTCTTGTATTGATTTAGTTATCCTTTGCTTTTCGTGTTAATAGTGTTGGTAATAATATAGTTAATAGAATTTATGTTATTATATACTGTTATTTAGGTTTATAGCAGTTTTTTGTTTATTGTAAATATGTCGACAAAGAGGAAACAAGGATTGACAATCTATAGCGAAGAAAGGAATATTATTAGAAGTGCAAAATATTTCTTTGATGAAGAAAAAGAACAACAGTGCCTTTGCATTCCTCTTACGAAACCTACAGCAAAGGTAGAAAAGTACTCTAATCTATCCACAAGAACAATACAGCGTATAAGGAATGAAATGAAAGACTGCACAGAAGAAAGTGTGTTGTCGACACCTGAGGGAGAAAAAAAATGTAAACGTCCAGACTACCGAAACGCAAATGTAGATGACTTCGACGGGAGATTGACAAAAAAGATATAATTAAGAATTTTTATTTGGAAAAGAAAGAGGGCCACCTTCGTAGCTGAGGAGGTAGCGCGTTTGCCTGCTGATCTGCAGTTGTGCTCGGGAGTGAGTTCGATTCCCGTTTGCGCTGACTACCTGGTTGGGTTTTTTCCGAGGTTTTCCCAAGCGGTAGGCGAATGTCAGGTAATCTATGGCGAATCCTTGGTTTCATTTCGCCAAATACTATCTCGCCATCATCAATTCAATCGACACTGAAGAAGCTAGTAGTTATTAAAATGTCGTTAAATAACAAGTAAAACAATAGTACCAAGCTGCAACAAACGTCTACCCTTTTACAAGAGAAAATTGATTTGAAATGAAAGACAACATTAAGACGAATACTGAAGAAAAAGGATTTCAGGTGGAAGAAGTGTGCAGCAAAAAAAAAAAAAAAAAAAAAAAATTGAGGAAAACACTGTAAATTAGAATACGTGAAGATATCTACAGCAAATAAAGCTTAGGAAAGTGGAAAAACCGATTTTGTATCTGGACGAAATGCGGATAGATAGGACTACCAATTTAATGTTTCCCAAGTGCTGGCAGAATAAAAATGTTACGGGAGTTTTGACTACCGTAAATGTGTCCAGAACACTCATTGTTGTCCATCAGGATGGGGGCGGTGGGGCTAATGGCTTTGTTGAGAGATTCGAATTAATATACACGGCTGGAACATAAACAGACGATTATCGTGGACAGATCATACTCCAGAAATTTTGAAAAATGTGATAATGATAGTCATAGCGACAGCACCGAAGATGCGGAATCTTTTATGTCTGACTCCGTTCCCTTGTAGCCAAGTAAGTGGACTGACGTTTTCAGGTCAGAGTGTAGCGTGAAGTTCCCCCGTCCCGCCTATCTACTCCCGGCGCCAACTCGTAGCGCGAAGACAGTACAGTGGTTAGTAGACTTCGTTGAATTGCCACACGCAGCATGCAATCAGGTTGCCGATGTACGGTAGTATAGAGGAGGTAAGCGACCGCCCGGTCTCGTAGTATAAGCAGTTCATGTTAAGAGTTGTGACCGGTCCAAATAGATGGAGCAGCTACAGATAATGTATACCTATGTAAGCACTTGTTTTTGTATTACTGTGGTTGGAATAGTCAAAGCTTAACATTTGTTCAGTGCAGACAAGAATTCAACCAAGAATACTAAAATGAGAGTGTTGCTGTTCCAAACAATTGCCCCTGGAATACCCTTATTCCCGCAGGCAGTCTTGACCCATTGGGAAACGTGGTTGGATGCTGTTAATTATTATGCAGAATATTATGGCAAAATAATGGAGGTAATTGATGCATTGAATAGCACAGACAGTTCCGCTGCTGCAGCTGTAAAATCATTGCCTTCTGAACAGCTATTGGAATATATTATGTTCATTGATTCTAATTTTAAAACCTGTCCAAAAGCATCGTATCACAAACCGTTATCCAAAATAACAATTCACTAATTTCAGAAAAAGTGAAATGTAAGTTGAGAAACATTATTGCTAAAAATTCTGCCTATTCACAAATTCGTATTATAAATTATGTACTATCAGGTCACGACAAGACGTCTGAAGTTGGTGTACTAAAAAGTAGTGACTTCCTGTTCTTCGAATATGCACCTATTACATCGTATGATGTTGAATGTACATTTTCCCAATATAAAAATTGTTAGAGTGACCATCGGAGGAGGTTCACTTTGCTGTCGCTCAAAATGTACGTAACTCTTCACTGCAATGTACATATTCAAGGATGATGTGAGTATAATTACATTAAATTTTAAGAGTTAATCTATCTCACTACAAAATAATTGTGTATTTACATGTTTAGACATTTCCTACTTCAATGATCATTCATTATATTTCTTGAATGCAGGGTGCAGGTTTTAGTGTAACCGCAGTATACTGCTCAGTGTTTACATCAGAGGCATACTCCATCCGTTGCACGTCCCCTTCTCATACAGTCTATACCGCGTGCATAGTAAACCTTAAGATTCTCGTGGCAATTCCACGAAGTCTAGTGGTTAGTATGCGATGAGTGCCTCAATTACTTTCTGGAACTAAGGACGTTATGTTTCGTCCCGAAATATATCCTTTCCTGGGTAGGTAAAAAGGCTTTTTAAATCTGTGT